>NC_134354.1:62012626-62312626 GCF_048569485.1 Anomaloglossus baeobatrachus
GACTTGTGTGGATGATGTAGATCGTGTCCTCCACCCTGGGCAGGATAGAAGGAGGACGGTGATCGCTGCAGAGAGGAGGTGCCGGACTGGAGAGCAGCGATACCCATCGGATCGGACTGCCCCCTCAGTGAGTATTATAAAGTTGTTTTTACGTTATACAGTGCGACCTGTATATAAGAGTTCACTGGTGGTGGCCGCAGCTTATGGTCCCCAAATCTGGTGACTGGTTCCCGAACTTGCTGCAAGCTCAGCGCAGACTACACAGATTGAGAGAGCGGTGCAGATGCTTAGGTATCTCAGCTATAAGAGGACAACACTTATATATGCCCTACCCTAGGATTTAAGGAATCTCTGCCTCCTGTGGTCGCGGCATTTACCGGACCCTCGGTTGGAAACATTACGAGGTGGGTTTGTGTCTTAGTGGCATCTCCCATTTTGTGCGATTTGTATTAGGCAGAAAGACCACTTGGAATTTCACCCTCCTCGGCCACAGGATCTCCGAATGTGCGTAATCAAGTTGTATAATGAGAAATTAACAGGAAGAGGGACGCTTTGCTGAACCGACCTAATGAGCTGTGAGAAGTTCACTCTGTGGAAATGAAAGCGCTTTTATCTGGTGAATGTACAGCATTGTTTCTCTGTTTCTGAGATAACATTTACCATAGCACATTAACCGCTCTAATGTTTCCATAGTCGGGTCTTTTTATTTCACTTGGCAGATATTTACTTTGTTCTGTTTTGGTGGAGAGGGTTATTTTCCGTGAAAGCCATTACCATTCAAGCACAGAGAAAGCGTACTGTGCTCTTATATTGAAAGTGTAACGGTGACGCTGGGGCATACTGTATATACATAACAGGTGACGCTGGGGGCATATATACATCACAGGAGACGCTGGGGGCATACTGTATATACATCACAGGTGACGCTGGGGGCATATATACATCACAGGTGACGCAGGGTGCATACTGTATATACATCACAGGAGACGCTGGGGGCATATATAAATCACAGGAGACGCTGGGGGCATATATACATCACAGGAGACGCTGGGGGCATATATACATCACAGGAGACGCTGGGGGCATATATACATCACAGGAGACGCTGGGGGCATATATACATCACAGGAGACGCTGGGGGCATACTGTATATACATCACAGGAGAGTACATACATGGCAGGGGGCATGGACATCGTTGGGTGCCACACAGCATCGAGAGGCATGTACAGCAGCTGGGGACGGTGAAGCTGCTCCTCTTCTGTGGGATGGGAGCATATCGAGCGCTAACCCCGCCAACAGAGTACTTCCTCAGCACATTGGCACTGACCAGCGTGAGGACCTAATGGTATGTGCACTCGGTGTTCAGTAGTGAACGCTGCATGATCATCTTCGCAGCGCACAAGGGGGTATAGAGGGCCAGCAAGACGCAGCTATTGGCCAGAGCCTGCGGTCCCCTGGTATCTGCCTGGGGGCTGCAGAAAAGGTCATTGTGGGCCAGAGGTTTCCCCACCCCGATCTACAGTCATGTGGAGTGACAAAAAAAAGAATATAGAAATGGAGGAAAGAAGAAGAACAAATAAGCGCATGTTGAGCTAATGAGGACTGCAGTATTTGATACACACGAACCTCACACTCCACCTATATTACTGCATGTGGATCAGGCTGGAACCTGCATGTCTAAGGTAATGGAGGGAAAGAATGAAGATCGCAGACTGAAATCTGGTGCCCTCATATTAGCTAAAGTAACCACCACATTAAAGTTAAGGGAATTCCCAAAACAAAGGCGTGAAGTTTTAATCTGTGTCAGCTCATTAACATTTCAATGCAGTTATTGAAGTTAGAAAACAATGGTCTGATCTTTTCAAAGAAATGTCAACATTCTGTGTATGGTACCGCAGCATTAAAGGGGTTTTCCAGTTTTGGAAAATCCCTCTTCCCCCAACTGAGGTGCTGTTGTGTTTTTATTAACAAAAAATAAATAATTCTCTGCTTTACTCCTCATGTAATCCCCACCGCTGCTCCTGGTGCGCGCTGAACCCCCACCGCTGCGCTTGGTACCTTTTTGTCTGCAGCACTTAAATCACCTCTATAGCACCAATCAAGAAGCTCAGTGCCTCTGCCGAGCGGAGGCCGTGACCTGCTCTGAGCCCCTGAGCTGCATTACTATTTGCATCACTGCCAACATGACATCAGTCCTGTAGACCAAAAAAGACACCTGAGCAGCAGCGGACACAAAACATTTTATTTAAGTTCCAGATGGTGACACCCCGGGAACGACGAACACAGCTTACCTGCGTCCCGCCGGCAATGCGGAAGGAAGCAGGTGGGCGGGATGTTATGTCCCGCTCATCTCCGCCTCTCCGCTTCTATTGGCCGGACGCTGTGTGACGTTGCTGTGACGCCGAACGTCCCTCCCTCTTCAGGAAGAGGATGTTCACCGCCCACAGCAACGTCGTCCGGGATGTAAGTGCGTGTGACGTGGGTTTAATGACTTTGTGCGCCACGGGCAACTAATTGCACGTGACGCACAAACAGGGGCGGGTACTATAATTTGTGCGATAGATCGTCCCGTGTGACGCCGGCCTTAGGCACTTCTGTGGGTCAATCTGACCCCATTATCATTCAGTTTTGGGGGGGGGGGTTTGTTGTGGTTTTTTTTTTTTTTTTTAGTTTTTCCTTCCTTATTACTAATCTGTCAGGGTATACAGCGCTATGATTGTTGTCGATATATCGACGACTAATTTCATCCAGGGGAACTTTGCAGTATCCATCGTGGCCGGTGTAACAGGGACTATATTCACAATCAAACATGAATTGCAGACCTATTTTGCAGTAAATGGAGAAAATGTGAAATGCGTCACTCGGGACATTTGCTTTTCAGGAGTTTATTGCGTAGATTATATACCCATGATGCAACGCTCCAGTCCTACCTTAGTGTACGGCCCCATGAGGAGTATTCATCACTAGTTTTCCAATGTCTGATGAACTTGTCAAATTATCTTCTGCCTTTATTATAGTCGTCACTTGTGTATCCGGACCAGCAGTGACACCTGTCCCCTCCAGTACGTGAAGATTCATTAGATCTTCCTTGTCTGCTAGGGCAGATTATAGATTATACTCAGTGTGGGGACAGAGGGGCGCAGTGTTGAGGAACGGAGCCTCGGCGTCCTAACTTGGGACTTCAGGTTGTAACAAAGAGATGAAAGCGGCTGGAGAAAAGTTTTTATTTTATTGCATCATAAGCGCTTTATGGTTTGCTCTTAGCCGGCTGAGCGCTGCACAGATGCCGGCTCCTCACCTGAGTGCTCATGTGTCCCCGATGGTGACTGCGCTCGGGATGCTCATTTACAGCAAGTGACAAGAGACTCGTCAAGACATTCATTGCTTTTCCTAAACCTCAAGCTGGATTTTACCAAAGAAGCTGAAAGCCTTAATGTGCCATTCTCATTTATCTTGTTTCCTAAGATACAAAGATCTGCAGCAAAACGGACTGTTTATAGGAAATGTGGATAGTACATCTACAAGAGGCCAATCCACAAGAATATATCTTGCATAAAGGTTGCAATTCAGTAAATGAAGCTTTAGGCTATGTGCACACAGTGGTTTTTTTGCGCGTTTTTCGGGTGCGTTTTGTTCAGAAATCTGCATGACTTTGCTTCCCCAGCAAAGTCTGAGTTTTCATTTTTGCTGTCTGCACACAACTTTTTTTTTTTTTTAGCTGCGTTTTTTAGCTTAAAAAAAAAAAACGGACGTGTCAATTCTTCCCTGCGTTTGTCTGCGTTTCCCCCACATGCAATGCATTGGAAAAACGCAGAGATAAAAAACACTGCCAAAAACGCACCAAATCGCGGTAAAAACGCATGAGTTTTTTGCCGTGGGTGCGTTTTTGTACGTTTTTAGCGGCCAAAAATGCAGCGTCATAAAAACGCAGCGTGTGCACATAGCCTAAGGGTTTTTTTTTTTCCCGATTAAAACTAGGTGAACCCCCACAACTGTGCCTACATCTGGATGATCAGACAAACTTACAGATTTGGAAATATCCTTCATCACAGCGCCATAGTGTAGTGTTTCTTATTGTCCACCAGTGTCCGAAATGGAGAGCTTGAAAAGTTGCTTTTCCTTTTTTTTTTTTTTTTTTTTGTGCAAATTATTTTCATGTAGAAATAGTTGTTACATTGAAGGATGATATATTAATTCCCAGTTATATTGACAATACCTACCATAATTGAAAAAAAATGGTTCACCTAAATTTAAAGAGGGTTCCTTTTTTTTTTTTTTTTTTTTAAAATATAGATATAGAGATTGTGTGTGTGTGTGTGTGTGTGTGTGTGTGTGTGTGTGTGTGTGTGTGTGTGTGTGTGTGTGTATCTATCTGACCCTTTAACATCCAAACACAAAAAACAACAACACTACCATGCACTTATTGGGACAGAAAATCTGACATGGCGATGCAAAGATCCAGGGGTGCCGTGTCCAAATCGAATAATCATATCAGACTTGTGGAAGAAGTATGGAGAGAGGTCGGCATTCACCCGGTGTCTTGTAAAAACAGTCCGTTAATTCATCAAATAAAACCGAAGCGGGACGGTGTGGAAAGGGAGGATGTGGAAAACGGCGGGACATGATGAATTAAAGGATTGTTTTTACAAGACACTCTATTAGTGCCGACCTTTCTCCATACTTCTTCCACAATTCTGATATCCCTAAACCAAAGCAACCAAAACACAGAGCTCCATGTAGAGGCGGAAGCAGTGTACAAACAGGTCATGGTTCCTGTGGCAAAGACAAATTGTGGCCCTTTTTCTTTTCAAACCCTAGAGACCTGGTATGCCGTCATGACTAGTCTAGTACATTTGTCTTGTTTGCGAACATTAAACCATGAATAACCCAGTCCATATATCAAAGTATATACGAAGAGTCACCAAACTAAACTAAAAAAAGCCTACAAAAGACCTCCATAATTATATTAAATTATGGAGGTCTTTTGTAGGCTTTTTTGTTTGCTAACATTGTATGACCTATGGAGTCCACGGTACCGTGCAGGTTCTTGACACATTAAAATTGTGGTAGAACCAACCTGGAATAGGTCCATTCTGTCCAAACGGGCCATATAGCGGCTACATAGTCTGTTTCTATGTAGAAAATTACCTCTTTGCAGGACTTTAAAATGTTCAGCATGCACCAAACATGTTCTCAAAACAAAAATGTTAATGTAGCCTTTGGCCATTATTGACCTGATGAAGGTCAAGAGTGTCCCTTTTATCCTCTGTTGGGTTTTTGTCTGTGTATGGGGCCTTTTGATTCTAACCTAAACAATGAGGGTGAAGGAAAGAAGAAAAGAAAAAGAATGTGTTTGCTCTGATGTCAGATAAGCCACCACCACTGGAGATGTCTGGCTGCTGCCGACTGCTTTTTTTGGAAGCCTAGAGGAATACTTCTCATGTGACCTCTTTTGATGGTGTGTACACACAGCGATCTGTGTGTCACAGCAGGAGAGCGGCTTTGAAGAAAACGAACCAGGGCTGTGTGTAACGAGCAGCGATCTCGCAGCAGGGGCCAGATCGCTGCTCAGTGTCACACACAGCGAGATCGCTAATGAGGTCACTGCTGCGTCACAAAAAGCGTGACTCAGCAGCGATCTCGGCAGCGAGCTCGCTGTGTGTGAAGCACCCCTTAGAGTCAATGCAATAAGAGGGCTGATGGAGAAGGGCGACCACAGGTGAGAAGTCACTCAAGATATCTGAAGGATCATGTCACGTAGGCATTCCTACATTTTGGACTTCTTGTTTCAGCCAACCAGTCAAATCTAAGACGCCTACTAAGATGTACGGAGCGGCACACTATTATTTTTTGGGCTTCTGGGCTTATTTTTCGCCCATATTCATACCTTTTTAGGAAATATTTAGCTCCGTATTTTGGCTAAATTGGACGCATCTCCTGGTGTTGAAGGACCAAAGCTTTGTTTTCTTGCAGAAGCAGAAAGTACTCTTCTTTCCATAACGTGTGGTGACGTTGCCTTTTTTTCTTTTCTGCTTTTATGTACCGGCTACTCTAATTTTGATACAGAGTTCTTTACTGAACTCGTTGTGGTAGAGCCATAAAAGTCGGCTAGCTGTGGGATCCTTGGTGTGATATTCAGGGCGATGGCAGCTGCACGGCCTCTGCTGAATAGATGTCACTTGATGGAGCGGAAAGACTAAACTCGCTCTTCACAGCTTACAACGTGAAATGCACAAGCATAATAGAGGTTAAGCAAGCAGCCGACCGCTCGCTGATTCCCGCTTGTTAAAGCGGCGTTTGTTGGTGTAAATGACGGAGGAAACTTCACGCTCAAAAGCTCCCCCTCCGAGACCTCCGCTGTTTGTGTCTGCGCGCATTGTGTGACGGAGCTTCATGCTCCCGGAGAGCAGGCGGACGTGTGTGTAATTCTGTATTGATTAATGTGCAAATTGAGAAGGGAGAAGTTTATCATTTCTTCGTAGAATATATGTTCTGATGGAACGATTGTCCTGCTGTGCTCTGACATTATGGGGGATTTCACATCGCGTAATTGGAAGACGCATTTAAAGATGTTGAGAAAGAAAATGGCTACACTCTGCTGAAAAGAAAAGCAACACGTCCTGTCGACAGGTTATGACTCTCATTCAGTCCCATTTCTTTTCAGTACAAACACTGAACCTCAGGTTCATTCATTTCTGATTGCCAGCTTTTTGCCTATGCACAGTATTTAGAAAGCAGCCAATCAGAGTTGTGGGCGGGATTGTATAGAGCTCAGCATTCAGAGAACTGACAGATTTGCGGCCGAGAAAAGAGATTTTTATCTAAACTGCAGCAATCGGACACATTGTTGGAATAAGGGGCTTGCTCCCATCATGCTGCTCTTGGATAGGGTTGCTTAAAACTCGTGACAGGTTCACTTTTAAAGGGAGTTTTTGGTTTCAGAAAATGCCTGTACCCAGGCGCAATATGGTAAAAAAAAAAACACGAATGTTCTGAACTTTGCTTGCTTGCTCAGTGTTTGCAGCGTTTTGGATGTAGCATACATCAGCTTTGTCTAAAATGCAGCGTTGTACAGTACAGCACAGTGTATGGGATTTCTAGAAATCCTGTGCCCACAGTGCTTCTTTTTTCCGCAGCAAACACTGACCTGCGGTGCGTGTTTCCAGACCAATTGTTTGCTGCGGATTCGCATGCATCCTCCATAGGGAGAACACAAGCAAGAGACCGCAGCGCACTGAACCCTGATCGTGGGCACAGTCAGCTGCAGTCTCCTGCGGAGGAGACGCGCGGCCCTGCAGGTCAGGACGCAGCGAGTCCTGATCGTGAGCACATACTCGAAGAGCGGTGGTCTTCACACCAGGCAAGTACAATAATTGGTTATAGGGGAAGCTAAGACCACTCTGTACACTTGTTTGTGCTGGAGCAGGGTGTTACAGATTGCTCTCGCTATGAGCAAGCATAGTTTTGCACTAACCTTTCTGGACAAGTGTAACCTGGCTCACTCCCTGCTGGCCTACTCTGCACACCGCTAGTGAAAAGTGACAAGCCATGTAAGAAGTGAGACATTTGGTCACAAATGTGGGATGCGTTGTACATCCCCTCCCCAGTGTACCCCTTTGAGCATTATTGGGTCTCGGCTAAGGGCTGGTTCACACTAAGCGACAGCGACAACGAGGTCGCTGTTACGTCACCATTTTCTGTGACGTAACAGCGACCTTGTAAGTCGCTGTTATGATCGCTGCTTAGCTGTCAAACAGCAGCCGAAGCAGCGATCATAACCGCGAGAACAGGGAGCCGTGCACACTGCTTAGCGCTGGCTCCTTGCTCTCCTAGCTACAGTACACATCGGGTTAATTAACCCGATGTGTACTGCAGCTACATGTGCAGAGAGCAGGGAGCCGCGCACACTGCTTAGCGCTGGCTCCTTGCTCTCCTAGCTACAGTACACATCGGGTTAATTAACCCAATGTGTACTGCAGCTACATGTGCAGAGAGCCGGAGCCGGTAGCACAGGCAGCGTGAGAGCGGCGGAGGCTGGTAACTAAGGTAAATATCGGGTAACCACCTTGGTTACCCGATGTTTACCCTGGTTACAGCTTACCGCAGGCTGCCAGATGCCAGCTCCTGCTCCCTGCTCGCTTCATTTCGTCGCTCTCTCGCTGTCACACACAGCGATCTGTGCGTCACAGCGGGAGAGCGCCTTTGAAGAAAACGAACCAGGGCTGTGTGTAACGAGCAGCGATCTCACAGCAGGGGCCAGATCGCTGCTCAGTGTCACACACAGCGAGATCGCTAATGAGGTCACTGTTGCGTCACCAAAACCGTGCCGTAGCAGCGATTTCGGTAGCGATCTCGCTATGTGTGAAGCACCCCTAAGGTGTGATATGCTTCTAACAAGCTTGTTGATGGTTTCCAATATCTACCATTAGAACATTGAATTCAGCTCTGAACTGCAGTATGATACAGACTATAGCTGAAGATAGCAACAAAATAATATGGGACCCTCATCGTGGCGGAGAATTGGGGGCGGTTGACCACCATTTGACAATCCAAGGCAGCTGTATACAGCAGACTGGTGGATTTTGCAATATTTGATTACAATATAACACGGGGAAAGGCTTCTGTCCTAAACTCTGTATGTGTGATGTCCTACATGAAGAAGAGACTTTGGTAGATTTTGTAGATGCGGGGGCTGGAGCTCAGCTGGCCGCTGTTCGGCAGTATTTGTCCGCTATCCACGAAGGGTGAAACCGAGCCTCCAGATTTGTGCTGTAGCAATATGTTACGAGCCGGAGATGCACATTCCACGCCTGAGGCTTTCTTTCTTCTTGCTCTTCTCCAATTTGCAGCATACGTTTTTTAGCACAGCTGACCGGTTTAGTGACAAATCTGCTGCCTGCCTGTCTACTTCTTCAGTGTGCGAATACAGCATTTAAGGAACATCTTTACCTATTATGGGGGAATGTGTCCGGGTTATATAAACACTCAGCTATTTTGTGTGTCTCGTGGTCCGGTAGCAGCTGAATTTGCAAGATGCGCTGCCCACTAAAGAGCTGGTGGAGGTTGTTTCCCTACTAGCGGTACTACACAACTTGCATCAAAAGGTCCCTCAAGTTACCGTATTTGAATTTGGGTCAACCATGGTACCTTGGCAAGTTGAAAATGAATCTTGAGACCAAAACGTTACGCCAAACTAGTAATTTTGGTCCTAAAACTCCAGAAAGCCAACACAATATCGTCAAGTTAACTTGTACAGATTGAAATGGTTCGGGTCCTGCAACTTGTCAATAAGGGCGATATCCTGTGCTGGTCACTTCCACATCAGGAGGTGAGCGGTGCTAATAGCTTTGCATAGGCAGATGCCTGGCAGGACGACAGGCAGCATCAGGCAACTGTGCTGTACTAGAATGGGACGCATGTGCGATACCTTCTGATGGTGGAGGTGTCCTGACTGGTACGCGCCACCAGTGCAACATTCAGCACAAATTGTCTCCATGTGCAAAAGTCAATAGTGATGAAAAACCCATTAGAATAGTATAGATGCGTGATCCCAATGCACACACAACTTTTCAGATATTTGTACACCTGACCACCATCTCTGTTCCCCACCTTCTGCAGATATGAGAGAACCCAGATTACTCTGGTAACTAGTGGCGTATAGGTATTAGTCACCAAAAATGACAAATTCAAAAAGTAAAAAACAACTCACCAAAAACAGCCATTAGCCATAAGGTCAAACCGCAAAAAGCACTAGCAGGATGGAGCCGGCCCCCTATGATAAAGGTGGGGGCAACACAGGTGCAGAATACCGATGAGAGTGCCTGACTCAATCTACCATATCATGGAGGAGGTGGTTGCTGGTATTAAACTTGCACACAGATGGGGTTTGCATAGGGTGCCAGTCACACAGGTATGTGCAATGCACAGTGTCTGGCCTACAGCCTATTGATGAGCTCCATACTATTAGATCAGGCGGGCTGCTCAGCACAATATACCGGTAAGTGCCTCAACACACAGGACAGACGCCCCAAAGGGCCTGGCTGCATTGTGCAGAGAATTGTGCAATTTAAAAAAAAATATATATAAAATTATATTTACTGAAGTGAGGTATTGGTCCATATTTTGGCCAGAATACATAAGCTCTTAACCCAACGTCAAGGGGCCCCCACCTTTACCACCTTTACCTTTATCATAGGGGGCCGGCTGCATCTTGCTAGTGCTTTTTGCTGTTTGACCTGTTGGCTAATGACTGTTTTTGGTGAGTTTTTTTTTTTTTTACTTCTAGTGGGGTATAGGTAATATAATTTCCCTGTTGTCTCCCTTCACATACAAGATGGAGACTAAAGGTGGTGTCACACATAGCGACGCAGCAGCGATCTGACTTTATCAGGATCGCTGCTGCGTCGTTACATGGTCTCTGGTGAGCTGTCAAACAGGCAGATCTCACCAGTGACCAGCCCCCAGCCAGCAGGGACGCGTGGAAGCGTAACTAAGGTAAATATCGGGTAACCAAGGAAAGCACTTCTCCAGGTTACCCGATATTTACCTTAGTTACTAGCGTCTGCCGCTCTCACGCTGCCAGTGCCGGCTCCCTGTTCCCTGCTCTCCTAGCCAGAGTACACATCGCGTTAATTACCCGATGTGTACTCCAGCTACGTGTGCAGGGAGCAGGGAGCCGGCACTGACAGCGTGAGAGCACACCGCTTAGCGCTTGCTCCCTGCTCTCCTAGCCAGAGTACACATCGCGTTAATTACCCGATGTGTACTCCAGCTACGTATGCAGGGAGCCGGCACTGGCAGCGTGAGAGCGGCGGACGCTAGTAACTAAGGTAACTATCGGGTAACCAAGGAAAGGGCTTCCCTTGGTTACCCGATGTTTACCGTGGTTACAGCTTACCGCAGCTGCCAGACGCCGGCTCCTGCTCCCTGCTCGATTCAGTTCGTCGCTCTCTCGCTGTCACACACAGCGATGTGTGCTTCACAGCGGGAGAGCGACGAGCAAAAAATGAAGCAGGACATTCAGCAACGACCAGCGACCTCACAGCAGGGGCCAGGTCGTTGCTGGATGTCACACACAGCGACAGCGGCGGGACGTCGCTGCTACGTCACAGAAAAAGGTGACTTAGCAGCGACGTCGTCGTCGCTGTGTGACACCACCTTAATTCAATGCGAACCAGCCTGCTGACAGGAGTGCACTATAGAGATGGCTGCCCTCACAGATCTCTTACGCAAGAGGCGCAATGTGGCAACGTGTTTATAGTAATTTTTTCTTTTAATGGCCTTCAGCTCGGATCTTTAACATAAGGAGCTCAACATGTTTTATAAGAATTATTTTTCTTAATGGCCTTCAGCTCTATCTCGAGCCACGGAGACTTGATTGATGAACGCTCTTTTGGAAGATTGAACTTGTGCAGCCTAGATATGTCCACCTGGGTCTTCTCCACTGTTTACTTGAAAGTATCAAGTTGTCAGGCTGCAGGTCTTTCTCTTCGTCTTATTCCTTCCATTATGGTTGAAAGAATATCCTTCTCCATTGATTGCTCACTTCCTTTTGGCATGTCCAAAGTAGGCAAGTCCGTAGCTTGGTGATTCTTGCTTCGAGTAACAGGTCTGGCTTGATTTGTTTGTTCCCTTGCCATCCATGGTATTCATAACCACATTATTATAATAATCTTTATTTCTATAGCGCCAACATATTCCGCAGCGCTTTACAATTCAGGAGGATCATATACAAACAGGTAACAGTTATAGAAAATACAATATTTAGAGGGAAAAAGGACAACCCTGCTCGTGAGAGCTTACAATCTACAATGAGATTGGGGGGGCAAGGTACAAGTGCCTAATTACAATGACAATCCAGCCATCTCAAGGAAATGGGGGATAGATAATGGCTTCCTGGACCAGTTGCCTGACCTTGAGATGCATTTGGGTGCCATGGAATTTGACGTGAGGTTATGTTCTGAGAAGTTGTCGAGGGACTATGTGTATGAGTGTGAAAGGCCACCCTAAAAAGATGCGTTTTTAGGGTGTGTCTGAAGCTGAGTAAGTTGTGATTCATTCTAGCTTCTTGGGGTAGAGCGTTCCAGAAGATTGGTGCAGCTCGGGAGAAGTCTTGGTTCGGGAATGGGAGGTTCGGATTAGTGAGGGAGTTAGTCGAAAGTCATTTGCAGAGCGTAGAGAACGTGTGGGGTGATAGACCGAGGCGAAGGCGGAGATGTAGGGGGGTGCCGCACTGTGGAGAGCTTTGTGTGACAACAAGCAGTTTGAATTGGATCCTGTGATATATGGTCAACAGAAGCTGGAAAAGCCAAACTGTTGAGCGCTTTAAATGTAGCCTGAATGAACGTTTTTGTTTTTTAGAGGCCATGTACATGCATTGAAGTGAAAAAGAAAATGCTTCTAAAGGTGTCCATATTCTCCACCCCCAAAAAAAAATGATTTTGCATCTCTCCTACGCCTCCCTGCACAAGCCACAGACCACATCCACCCCACAGCCCCTTCAATTAATGAACGTCTCCTAAATAGCGGTTACCGTAATCAATTTTTCTAAATGTTAACAGAAGTTAAGCAATGATGTCCACCCCCATAATCCTGTATTAAAAAAAAAAACCAAACAAACAAAAAAATGAAAATGAAAATTCTGCAATTAAAAAATAAAACAATTCATAAAACTAATGCAGCTGATGCATTCACTTTGACGGGGCTGCTCCGCATTGTCCTGTAATGACGACGAGTTTAGAACACAGCGGCGTTCGCTGAATGTGACCTAATTTTTCACTGTATTCCTTCCCATCAGACGTTTCATGTCCACATTCCCTGTCAAGAATTTTGGTTCTTTTGCAAAATCGACTAATAAGCATGAAATTAAAACCTCCTCAATCCTATCTTGGCTCTGCAGTCCTACCTGCTTCAGAACAAGCCAATTGTTCAGGGAAAAGTCTTTCAAGATTCTCAAAATATTCTCAGTTTAAGTCCCAAAACTTGAGCTTTTCATTAGCGAGCGGGTGATCTGCGGCCAGAGCTCTCGGTGGTGTTTGTATCGGAACGTTTACCTCTAATCTTCAGGAAGAATGAGGCTTGAAGTGAAGCTTCAAAAGTTTAGGCATTTTATATAAATGCAGAACGTCAAACGTGTGATGTCCTCAGTGAGAACTTCAATGGTTTCTTTCCACCTCGCAGGTGTACGAAAGGAAAAAAATTACATCTCCTATACGAGATTAGGCTGGGGAACATTTGCCTCTGGCTGAATTTTTTTGCCTGATGAAATGAAATTTAAGTAGTCCTAATATAACATTTATTCATCATCTTGGTAGGAACACAGACTGAAATGAAAGATGTGCCAAATAAGCCCCACGACGAGAAAGGAGGTAGGGATGGCGCCAGTGGCTCTCAGTTTTCCCTTAGTATGTGAATACCTCTTCTCCTCGTAGGCGGCCTCCTTTATACAAGGTGATCAGATGATGGCTTCAGGTCTGAAGTTGCCTGATAACCTATTCCTGCTAGAGGCCACTAAAAGGCAAATGTGGTATTACGGGTGGTCATCGGAATAATGATCATTAGATGGACCATGTCCATCAGAGCAAGCCGGAGGGTTTTTATCATGGGCCCATTGGTATTTTGCAACTGATGTTCCCAAAATGTTTCTCTTCCTATTTGGGAAATTACAGGTAGCAGATATCATTGTGCACATATCTGGTTTATATTTGTATATATGCCCAGGGGGAACTGATAAAAACGCTTCTGAAGAACATACGCACACATGATTGATAGTCACCATCAACTTTGCATTTCAGGTTTATTCTGTTCAAGGGTGGTAACATTGTTATTTGCAGCACAGACTACCTTAAAGTGTAGTTTTGATAGGTTCACCCTTTTATTTGTTTTCTTTGTACATGCCTAGACAAGATGATACATTTGCTATTATTTCAGACCATAAAACACATTTGCTGACCTGTAAATCATATTGTTGGATAAGGTGCTAACTGATGAGATCCCACCGATCTGAGAGTCCTATTCTTTATTCTGAATACCAAAAGAAAAGAAGCCACAAACACTTTTTTGTAAAAATCAATACACTTTGGAAATCTTCAGACCTCAACTCCATAGCTGGCCATGCACATACGTTTTTGATCGGCTGGAATTCGGCACATCAGTTGTCCATCAGGTCATTTGCATGAACTATCAGTACGAGGCCAGACCTAAGGGGTGCTTCTCACATAGCGAGATCGCTAGCGAGATCGCTGCTGAGTCACAGGTTTTGTGACGTACCAGTGACCTCCATCAGCAATCTCGCTGTGTGTGACACTAAGCAGCGACCTGGCCCCTGCTGTGAAATCGCTGATCGCTACACACTGTTTTGGTTCATTTTTTGCTCGTTGGTCTCCCGCTGTGCAGCACAGATCGGTGTGTTTGACGGCGGGAGACCAACAAGCACCGACTCTGTGCTAAGCAGCGTACGCTGGTAACTAAGGTAAATATCGGGTAACTAAGCAAAGTGTTTTGCTTGGTTACCCGATATTTACCTTGGTTACCAGCGTACAACGCTTAGCGCTGGCTCCCTGCACACATAACCAGGGTACACATCAGGTTACTAAGCAAAGCGCTTTGCTTAGTTACCCGATATTTACCCTGGCTATGTGTACAGGGAGCCAGCGCTAAGGAGTGTACGCTGGTAACCAAGGTAAATATCGGGTAACCAAGCAAAGCGCTTTGCTTAGTTACCCGATATTTACCCTGGCTATGTGTACAGGGAGCCAGCGCTAAGGAGTGTACGCTGGTAACCAAGGTAAATATCGGGTAACCAAGCAAAGCTCTTTGCTTGGTTACCTCATATTTACACTGGCTACCAGCGCTGGCTCAATGCACACGTAACCAGGGTAAATATCTGGTAACTAAGCAAAGCGCTTTGCTTAGTAACCCGATGTGTACCTTGGTTACCAAGCACAGAGTCGCTAGTGGCTGGTCGCTGGTGAGATCCTGACCAGGTCAAATCGCGGTCAGAATCGCTGGTACCTCGTATAGTGAGACGGTACCCTAAGTGGCTAATCAAACACGCAAAATAAAAAAAACAAAACGGTTGTAAGATTTCAAATGATCAACCTACTTTATCTGATCCTGCTGTACACATGCTTGAATCTAGATCAAGAAAGTCATTCTTCCCCTATACTCTGTTCTGGTCAGACCCAACCTGGAATACTGTGTACAGTTCTGGGCTCCCAAATTTAAGAAAGACTTTTGATTATATTGGAGCAAATCCAGAGAAGAGCAACCAAGATGGTAGAAGGTCTGCAAATAATGTCATATGAAGAACGGCTAAAAGAACTAAGTATGTTTAGTTTGAAAAAGAGAAGGCTGAGAGGAGACTTAATAGCGGTCTACAAATATCTGAAAGGCAGTCACAGTGCAGAGGGAACCACCCTATTCTCATTAGCACAAGGAAGTACAAGAAGCAATGGGATGAAACGAAAAGTAAGGAGATTCAGATTAGACATTAGGAAAAACTTTCTGACAGTGAGGGCAGTCAGTGTGGAACGGGCGACGACGGGAGGTGGTGAGCTTGAAATCTTCGAGCGGCAGCTGGATAAACATGGCTCGGATGATTTAGGAAAACCTGGACTTGCATGTGGTTGGACCTGATGACCTTTGAGGTCTCTTCTAATTCTACCATTCTATTACTTCTGGTTTCATGCAGCCAAGACCAGCCCTTTTCAGCCAAGAAGATTACATTTTTGGTAGACACAAGTTTTTCATCAACCATTGCAAGCAATAATTTTTTTAAATTTTATTAATTAGTTTGGCCATAATTGTTTGTTTTCATCCTAGACATTACTGCATGTTATCTGTATCATTGTGGACCTAATTGTATCTCAATCTTTCCTGTTTGCAGTATGATGGTCCTTTCACAACGTCCTTTTCCAGTTGGTAGTTTGCTAATCCATTGATCATTCCTGTTCAGCTCCTGGCTGCCTTTATTTTAATATTATTTTTTATTATACAGCTGTTTAATGTAGTAGATGATTCACTAAGAGACGAAAATGGATTAGTCACTACTAGCAAAAAATGGGCAGCATAGGGCATTGCCAATGTTGTGGTATAAGGTGGACACAAAAATGGCTCGATGTTATCTTTGGATTAGCCAAACAACTATCTGTTTTTAAATACTGATTTATTTTTATTTTGTTTTCTGTTTAGGAATAGCAAAGTCCGATCTTCTTCACACCAGATCGCTACGAGGTCACAAGGACTGTTTTGAGAAATATCACCAGATTGCAAACCAAGACTGTTCCCGCTCCAAACTTACCAAGAGCCCGTACGAAGAAGTAAAAACTATTCTCAGTAAAAAAATAAACTGGATTGTCCAATATGCACAAAATAAGGATTTATATTCTGATTCTGAGTGTCACAAACTCGCTCATCACAAACTTTACAAATTCAGACATCTGAATGACAGGAGTCAGATTCCCCAGCGCGACTCGCAGGTTCCCAAGTATTCCGAAAAGTGGCTGGATACTGGGGCTGGAGGTATATCCACCTGTGCAAAGGGGGTTTTAGAAAGGAGCAGCAGGGATTTCAATATGAGCGTCCTACATAGTACGCTGTGGCCGAATTCCTGCAAAGACAAGCCTGATGATCACTCTGACCAGCCGTCTGGACCCAACATTCGCAGAAGACACCAGCATTACAACAAAGAAGAATGTAAGTGTCTGCTACTTTGCATCTAATTTCCATTGTGTTCGAGGGGTCAAGTTTTGCGCTTTGCTTAGTAACCCGATGTGTACTCTGGCTATGTGTGCAGGGAGCCAGCGCTAAGCGGTGTACGCTGGTAACCAGGGTAAATATTGGGTAACCAAGAAAAGCATTTTGCTTAGTTACCCAATATTTACCTTGGTTACCAAGCGCAGCATCGTTTCCACGAGTCGCTGGTGAGATCTGCCTGATTGACAGCTCACCAGCGACCATGTAGCAAAGCACCAGCAATTCTGACCAGGTCAGATCGATGGCGCATCGCTTAAGTGTGACGGTACCCTAACTCCTTAAATCGTATTTGCTCCAACCAAAAATACACAAAGGCATTTGTCTATCTCTCAAAGTGATTACGTGTTCTTGGCATATGCCATCGTTTTATGATGGGTGGGCGGTCTAACGTTTTGGACACAAACCGATTCTTAAAATGAATGGCATGCATCATGGGCCACCTGACTGCACTGGGCACTGCAGCGTGGCAACCTAATGGGACTGGCAAGCAAAGAACCAAGGGGGTTACTGTACTGGTACAGTTCAGAAGCAGATGTTTGACTTCACCAGTCCACTTTTCAGGATCAGTAATGGCCCTACAGATATTATCTTCCAACGCTTCATGTAGTGATGTCACATCTTAGAGACGTTGAGATGGAAAATTAGACGCCAACGCCAAATTAGAAATTGGGCCTCTGAAAAATTGCCCGGAAAAGTGTTATGGGTTTTAAAATTGGCAGACCTGTTCTGCAAAGAAGCTTCTTCTCTTGAGCATTTTTCAACTAACTCCATAAAGCCCTTTTTTATTGCCGTCTGAGAAAGGGACAATTGCTTTGAGCACACCTCGTGGTTTTGGTCTTTTTATTCAACATCCCCTAGTTCTTATCTACCCCATAGTTTACTGATCAGTCCATTACCTGCAAAATGATTTGCTCTACAGGATGTAGAGGTTAAAGTATTGTGGATACTGGAAACAAATAAGCTTTTTTTTTTCCATCTATTTTAGATATGAGCAGTTTGAATCGCACTGGCTTCTGGTCCGGTCCTCCATGGTAGCCGGTCTGCCCTCTTTCCGTGCCTGGTGTCCTCGTGTCACAGGGTCTAATTGATGCAAAAGGTTCACCTGATCATGGGCACCGGAATGAGGACTGGCTGCCATGGTGGAGCAGATTGTACTTTGCCCAAGGCACCACAATTTATATGGCTTATGAGATTCGACGATTGACCAGCTGATTACCTCTCGTCATCTACTTACCATACATGCTTCATTATTAGGCAGATTCTGCCACTTATCGCCCCAAGTGAAGGACTGTCCAAGCTGGGAACTGAAGTTATTGTCATTCTCGCTCTGTCTTTGTGGATTACACTCATCTTTGCTCATTGCAAAGTACGACCCAAGGTCACGTCGTCTTTTTTGAAGCCCTGCAACCCGATCAGCTGCCTTAGGGTGTTTGCTTTACAAAATGTCTCTTTGGATTGACAGCAAGACAAATAGATGGTGACTTGTGTACTGGAGAATTATCTAGATTTAGCTGATCCTACATTGTACATTTATGTTTGCTACTTGATTAGTCTACAATCTGTAGAACAATTCCCTGCATTTAATGTGTAGATATGTGGTCTCCACCCTGAGGAGCTCCTGTTTGATGAGTTCCTGCATAAATTATGGCGTAGTAATGGATGAGTTTTGTTGATGCTGTATATGGGTTTTTAGAGAAGTGGGTTGTGTATAACCGATCAACTACAGATCTGCACCTTGTGTATGGAGAATTTAAAGGGAACCTGTCAGGTGCAATATGCACCTAGAACCATGAGCAGATCTGGTTGCATATTGCTAATCCCTGCCTAACTGTCCCTGTATACACTAGCATAGATAAAGGGATCTTTAGAACAAGTATTTCTAAAGATCTTTTATCGTATGCTAATGAGCGAGGGGACTAGTCCTAAGGGCGTTGCTTCCCTTGCTAGTCGGCCCCATTAGCATGTTAGTACACCCCTGTGGGTGTGCTAGCATGCTAATGACTTTGCAGTGTCACAGGATGATCTCACTCAACTCTTCGCTGCCATCGCCGCCCGATGTGCACATGATCCTGGACTTTCGGTCATGTGCACTACTTCAGTTTGAAGCCAGGAAGCATACACCTGGCTTCATAATGCACATGGCCCAAACTCCGAAATCCACCATTGGGCGGTGATGTCAGGGAAGAGGTGAGTGAGAACATCCTCTGACGCTGAACATTCATTAGCATGATAGCACACCCACATGGGTGTACTTACATGCTAATGGGCTGACTAGCCAGGGATGTAATGCCTTTGAGACTAGTCCCCTCACTCATTATCACACGATAAATACTTTTTCTAAAGATCTCTTTATCTCTTCTACCAGATTCAGAGATTCGCAATATACACCCAAGACTGCTCGTGGTTCTGGGTGCATATTGCACCTGACAGGGTCCCTTTAAGAGCAGTCTGCAAGCAATGTGGAACTACAACTCCTAAAAGCAGCCGACTCTGGTCTTGGGGGTTGTGCTTCACTTTCTCGTCCAGATCAGCTGATCTCAGATTGTTCTGCTGCTGGGACCCCCAGCTATAACCTAACAGTAAGTGTTCAACTTCCCTGCAGCGCCTCCGCAGGCGAGATGAAGTATTACTCAACTGGATGTCCATCACGTTGATTATAAACCTGCTAAGATACATTTAGGAGCCTCTGGATTACACATCTTGACGGCTTCCTTCCCCAAAAAATAATGCCACGCCTGCACAACGGTGGAGTGTGATACTGTAGCTTGGTACGGCTTCAAACTGCTTCCATGGAATAAGCTGCAATACCAGATACAACCTAAAGAGGAGTGTGGCGCTGTTTGTGAGAAAAGTTATTTGAAAAATTTGTAAACCATTGTTATGTAGATGAGGTTAAAACCCTCAGCCGCTCGGTTACTGACTTTTCTGCAGACTGTTATCTCCCACGGCTAATTAATACCGAAGTCTGCAAACAACTGCTTAGTCTCTTTTCCGCCGCGCTATTGCCGTACACCGTTCTGAGCGGATCCCAACCAGCGATTTTATTAACTTTTTGTTGGATGTTTTCAATTACTTGGATTACTGTGGTGACGGTAATTGATTTTTTTTTTTTTTTTTTGTATTTTCTCCCTCGCTTCTAGTGAGCTCGATGAGCAGAGAAGAACTGGGACAATTAAATGAACATCTCCTCCGGCAACTCCAGGGTAAGTCTCAATATGGGATGACTGCCGCGTCCTCGGGAGATCACTCGGCTTCTGCTTTGTGTGCTGTAACGTTGCCGTTACCCGTCTGCCTCCACGTTCCATGCATTTAGTAGAAATCCGTGCTTGGTATCTTCAGGTTTTTTTTGTTTTTTTATAGCACTTTCTCCCTTGCCTATTGCTTTTACAACAAAAAAAAATACTTGGCATTAAATCAATATGTCAGCAAGTGCAGCTCAACATTTCCGTGGCAGCTGCAGACGTGCTGTAATCTAAGCTGCCCGCTAAGTATAGGTTACAGTAAAGCTTATCAGCGCCTGACGGTATTAGAGCCTTATTTTTAGATGACGCTGTACAAGCCAGAGTAGACTTAACGCCATTAAGTGGCATATTTTACTTGGTTCAACCATTTTGTAAAACAGACATTTGGGGGGAGGCATCATATAACAACTCCTAAAAACACTTCATCTTTAGGTCAAGAACCTTTCAATGAAAGATTAAGCAACATCCTTGTATGATGGTGGCGGAAAGATAATCTTCTAGTTTCTTAAAAGGTAAAGTTTCTACTTAAAGGGAACCTGTCACCAGATTTCTCTCCTATAAGTTGCGGCCACCACCAGTGAGTTCTTTTATATATATATATATATATATATAGATAGATAGATAGATAGATAGATAGATAGATAGATAGATAGATAGATAGATAGATAGATAGATAGATAGATAGATAGATAGATAGATAGATAGATAGATAGATAATATATATATATATATATAATATATCATTCGAGAACACTGTATATAAGCCCAGGCCACGCTGTAGGATGTAAAAATTGCCTTTTATTATACTCACCTGTGGGGTGGTCCGGTTCAGTGGGCGTCACTGGTCTCAGTCCGGTGCCTCCTCTCTTCCTTCCCAGCTCTATGTGAATCATAGAATGGTAGAGTTGGAAGAGACCTCAAGGGCCATCGGGTCCAACCCCCTGCGAGTGCAGGATTTCCTAAATCATCCCAGCTATATGTTTATCCAGTTTCCGCTTGAAGAATTCTACGTCATTTCACGTCCTACGTCATCCACACAGAGGCCGCCATTGTGCTTCTGCGCACGTGCACTCCTCTCTGCCTTACTGAGGGGCAGACCAAAGTATTGTAGTGCGCATGCTCAGGCGGTCTTTGACCTTTCCCCGTGTCTGGGCGTTACAGAGAGGCAACGCAGAGAGGAGCACATAGAAGCGCAATGGAGACCTCTGTGTGGATGATGTAGGACGCGTCATCCACACGGAGCTGGGAAGGAGGACGGTGATGGAAAGAAGAGAAAAGGCGCTGGATTGAGAGCAGTGACACCCATTGGACTGGATTCACCTCGCAGGAGAGTATAATACAAGTTGTTTTTTTACATTCTACAGAGCGGCCTGGGCTCTTATATACAGTCATATAGAAGAGCCCACTGGTGGTGGCCGCAGCTTATAGGGGAAAAACCTGGTGACTGGTTCCCTTTAAGGAAAGCGCAAAGATAGCGTAGAGAGTAATGAGCTATGCAATGCTCCCTGGGAAATTGGCAAATAGCCTTTTCCCAGAGGCTGATAATGGGGTCGCTACCTGTGGAGGTGCAATCACAAAAATCAATGTCGACCCATTAGTGGTGGAGCCAAATTTGGCCTTTTAAAGCAGGTTGTCTAGTACCTGCATATAAATGACAACTCCTCATTATCTGATTGGTTGAGATCAGACACCCCCGCAGATCAGCTGCCCCCAATCCTGGTGGTGGCCGGAAATGCTCAGTACAGTGGTCCCGGCCAGGTACATTAGGACTATAATTTTTTTTTTTTTTATATATATAGCAGTGATCGAGAGAGGGGTTTGTACAATCAGTTGTTCCATTTCCACTTTATTTTATTAATTCCTCTATATCCACCATTTACACAAGAACACGTGCTACTGATGAGTGTCAATTATTACATCCAAATAAGCAGTGCAGTCATCCATCCAACATTTGTCAGCCGGTCACTGGCATTTTTACAGTAGGCATTGGCCAAGAAGGAGCATTCCTACAAATCGGGACCTTGCCAGCACACGTAAGGGCCATAAAGGGGGGGAAGGGTGGGGTCTTCTAAAAGGCCTGTCAGCCTCTCTACATTTAAAAGGAATCTTTCAGCACAAAATGACCGTTAAAACCAAGGACAGGTGCTCGGTTCAACTTTCCCACCTACTACTTATTTTCCATATATTACGACCTTCTTCCATCTCGTGAAACATGGAAGAGGGCAACGGAAATAAATGCAAAACGAGTGGGTGGGACGGAGATCTGCTCAGCCACGCCAAGGGTGCAGCAAGCATCTGAGCTTGGTTTGAACAGTCGCATGTTTTTAAAATATCGACAGACCATGATGAATTTACCACTTACATAACACAATTACAGTATATACATAGCTCTTATTTATTCATTTTTTCCCCCCACAGATGTGTTTGAAGACCTCAGCTGTGTACTACAAGAAAAAGATGCCCTGTCCTCGGAGCTCCACGTCCGTCATGTCTCCATCGAGCAGCTGCTAAAAAACTGCTCCAAGCTTCCATGTCTCCAGATGGGACGGGCAGGAATTAAAAGTTAATCCGACAATCAATAACTAATACATGGGACTCTAACCTGCACAAGGAACACCCCGGCGGCCTCGAGTAGATCTCGCACCGCTTTTTTTTATATATATATTGTCCAAGAAGATGATTTCTAACCAGTGATGAACTCGGAGCCTCGTTGGAATTTCTCTTAGTATATTTTTTTTTTTTTCTTTTTACTGGACAAAAACCACTTTCAGTGGGATTTAATGAATGAAAGTGATTGTCGACGATAATTCAGCCTGGGATCGCTTGAAATTCCATATCTTTCCGATAAGGAAGGTGTCGTGTTTAGTTCCGGAGGGCTGAGCCTGTCTCCTCACCAGCTAGTATTGTCCACAGAAGTTCTCTTTTGGGTCCACCGTCTATAAAGGCCACTTGTCTTACCAAATCCCATACATCAAGGCAATAATTCCAGCTTTGGCCCCTGGGGGAACCGTTTCAGATATTTTCTAAAATTGCTCAGTATTGTGACAAATCATAAAAAAACTATGGTGCCTACTTGTAAAATGAATGGAGTAAGGACCACAGCAGACGGGATGATGCTATATTTCCATAGGCATTTATAGTTGTACATTGATCTTCCAAGAAGCAGCCTCTGTCTGTGTATTTTTAAAAAAGCAAAATCAACTTGCAGATGACGGACTGTTTTTTTGGGTTTTTTTGGGGTTTTTTTTTTTTTACTTGTTTGAAGTTTTCTTTTTTTTTTTTTTTTTTGGTTTAAAAAAATTTTTTTTGAAAAAAAAAAATGCAAAAAAAGAAACCAAAATTCACCACTGCTTGAAACGCTTAATATTGCTAGAAACTTAAAAAAAAAAGTTTACAAAGAGCCTTTTTCATGAGCTACTGTTTTTTACAAAGAAATATTTTTGGGTACATATTAATAGTTCTATAAAAGACGTTTGCTTCGTGTATGTATTGTATTCTGCTTTGCACATAATGTTACCGTGTCTGACCGGGGGGGATATTGTCATATTGATCTGTGTTTTGGGTCATTTTTGCATTCTTAAATGGGTCATTTAAAGGTTTTTTTTTTTTTTTTTTTTGGGGGGGGGTTGTTTTTGAGGGTATATTACGCACGAAGGACTCAAAAGAACTCAGATTAAGGTGTTCAAATGTAATATTTTAAAGACGTCGTCCACTCTTGGGCATGTTTGCGTGGGTTTCCTCCCACACTCCAAAGACTGATAGGGAATTTAGATTGGGAGCCCCGATGGGGACAGTGATGTCTGTAAAGTGTCGTAGAATTGATGGCGCTATATAAGTAAAGCATAAAAAATAAATAACGCCTTTATTAATAGGCCCAGAGAGGTGAGAAATTTAAATAGCTGCTCACTGATTCTTCACGCTCGAACAAAATGTGAATGGTACAACCGATCAACCACCGCTCGTTGGTTGCAGCGATCATATATTACGCTCATCGGCTGCAGCGATCATATAATATCCTTGGCAGATTTCCTGGAGGCAAATTTACATTTTTTTTATTTTTTTTTTTTTTTTTTTGTACTTTTGCTTCTTGGGTCCAATAAGAAGAGGTTGTTCAGTAGTGGACAATCCATTTAATTTTTTATATTTATATTTTTTTTGTCTTTTTTTACGTTTTTTTGTTTGTAATTCCCCCCCCAGGAATTTCAACATTGCCTCCCTATGCTAAGGACAAACCTTGAATGTTACAGACCTTGAGAATCCTTTTACGTGGTTTATAAATGTAGTAATTCACCTATTCTACTTTGAATAAGACCTGTGCCGTAGATGGCCGAAGCGCACAAATGAATTTTGGTCGTATAAGTCTTCAAAAATCGCCAGTGACCGGCCATCCTCTTGAAATGTATGTCATGTTACATAGTGTCCAGAGTATTTTTAAAATATTGCATCCTACGCGATCATAAGCGTAAGACCGGAGTCACACTCGCGCGAGTCTTGGATCGCATACGGCCGCTCACTCTCCTGACAGGAGCGGGTCAGCTGCATGTATTTCTACGCAGCTCAGATGCTCCTGTCCGGAGGGCAGCAGGCCATGTCAGGTGATGCGATGTGAGAATCGTGCAAGTCTCTTGCAAGTGTGGCTCCGGCCTAACTTGGGATCTGGGATAGACAATTAGTTATCTGTCGACAGGTTTTTGCTCCCCCATCTGAGAGCAGCATAATGTAGAGACAGAGACCCTGAATCCAGCGATGTGTCACTTACTGAGCTGTTTGCTGTCAATGTTTTCTCTGCAGCAGATCTAGAAGTTAGGCTAGTTTCACATATCCAGCTTTCCGCCGGTTTGACGGATGCAGCGCACGCCAGTACAGTATGATACAGTACAATGGCAGTGCCGCAACTTCCGGGTCACATCCTCCGGTCACATGACAGCAAGTGACCGGCACTTATTGCGCTGCCAGTGTACTGTATACATTGTACTGGCATCCGTCAAACCGGCGAAAAGCCGGATGTGTGAAACTACAGAGCTCATGAATATACTGGACAACCTGACAGCACGCCAAGTAGTCCTCTAATGATAATCTCCTGCTGATTAAACAGTGATCTGATCAAAACTACACTAAGCAATACAGTAAGTGACACATCGCTGGAATCAGGATCTCTGCCCTTATGTTATGCTGCTCTCAGATTAAGTTTCAAAAACCTGGGGACAGATTCCCTTTTAAATGGGTAATTGATCACAGGTTATTTTTGGCAGCTTTATCCCTGTACCCAGACAGGATTTAAAAAAAAAAAAAAATGCAGACTCTGTAATTATGTATTGGTGCTTTTAGATATGAATTATGATGAGATCATCATGAAATATTCTATTTATGATAAGTAACTGTTGCTATGCAATATCTTTTGGATCTCAGAGTAGACTGTAAGGTGCAGTGTTACCAGAGCATTTTTATTGATTTTTTTTTTTTCTTATTTCAATTTTTGTTTTTCCTGCGGCTTTGATGTGCCGATATGCTCTAGTACAAACAGTATGGTATGTGTGTGTGTGTGTGTATATATATATATATATATATATATATATATATATATATTTATATATATATATATATATATATATTATAATATATGTATATATATATATATATGTGTATATATATATATATTATAATATATGTGTATATATATATATATATATATATTTATATATTAAATAAATAGTGTGTGTGTGTGTGTGTGTGTTTATTGCAACATAACTAGCCACGGGGTAACAATATCATTTCTATTAAATTCTATTTCTGGTCAACTTTATAAATTTACAATCATTTCATTTACTTCTAGATGTTTTCTCACTGCCAAAGGTATAAAGAATTCATGTCAATTTAGTTATGCTTTTGTATCTTGTTTTTTGTTTTGTTTTTTTTTTCTCTTCTATATTGAATTTAGAGGTGTGTGCGTACAGTTGATATATATATATTGTTATATATAATTTTTTTAAGCAGTTTAAAGAGCATCTGTCAGCAGGGTTTTGCTATGTAATTTGAAGACTGCATACTGTAGGAGTTAAAACACAGAATTTAAGGATGGGTCTCCTTATCAAGCTTCGTGGTGTTGTTTACTTGCAATTGTTGTTTTGGCACCAGGACTTTCATTGCTCGGACTACATTGCCTCGTGCCTGGTAGTCCAGCACACCCCTTCCTGTGGTTATCAGCTCACTGCCTATAGACATTGTGCATAGAGAGCTAGGCAGAAGCAGCTTTCTCCGCTCTGCTACATGCTAAATCTAAACCAACCAAAAATGGGCAATTAATGCCAAACAACCAATTTTAATAAAATGTTCTTTTTATTACAAATTGATTATTAAAATATTGCATTAACCATATGATGATGTACAACAATAAATAATAGGTGCAAGGTCAGGAGCGATGTCAGGGAGGTAGCCAGGAACACAGGTGCTAATCAATCAAAGGAACAGTGTCCAGGTAAAGAAAACCAAGTAATATAGTCAGGTGAGAAAATGGTATTGTAATTGCCTATACTGGCCACAAGATGGCTCAGATAACAAATAAGTCAACAAAGCCATAAGTTTAGAAGGCAAAAGGAGGTCTTTTTTTTTTTTTTTTCTCCACCATGAGATCACATGATTCCTAATGATTACCCATTAGAGTACTGTGTCCCAGCTCACTACTGTGCCCCGACGCACGTTTCACAAATGCTTCTTCGGGGGAGGAGCTAAATCTAAAAACTGTCAGAATTACTGCACTTAATAATCTAAGTGATACATTGTTGGATTTAGGGTCTCTGCTTACTTCATGCTGCTCTCAGATGAGGTAGCAAAAATCCTGCTGACAAATTCTCTTTACCATATTTATTTTGAGAACCATGTGTGTTGTTCTACTTATGTAGTTAGTTTGTCATATGTTTTGCCTGTCATGCTGTCGTATTGCCGGTTCATGGTAATATGACAGGACATTGCGGTCCTCCTTTATAAAAAGCGGAGGTGTTTGAATATTATATCAAATCGGACTCCAGCTTTCATCTTGCAGCAATTTGATTGCCACAAACACTGCCGATTTTATTTTACTACTCTGCACTAGTAAATGCGGCCCATATGTTTTCTTATGTGTATATTTTTTTATTTTATTATTGTTCTTAACACTGGTGAAAGCTGGGCTTTTCAAGAAGTTGTGCTGACGAGTATTCTTAAGACTGATTTCACTTAGGAAAGTGAAACTTTATTAGCTTGCCTTTGTTTTCCTGCTTTGGAACGTATTTAAGTTTTTTGTATATTTTTTTTTTTTTTTCTTGTGTTGCAATGTATGCTTTTGTTTTGGGTTTTTTTTTTCTATCCTATTTTGAATAAAAGATATTTTAATATTGATGTACAAGTGTCTGAATTATATTTTACAAATGTTATTTTGCTACCTGTGATTCTTCTATCTGAACATATCAAAAGCAATGCGGTGGACAAAACAAGCACAATGTGGTGTTACCCAACAAACAGAATAAGGGCGGCGTCACACGCTACGATATATAGGGCGATATGTCGTCGGGGTCACGGATTCCGTGACGCACATCCGGCATCGTTTGAGATATCGTAGCGTGTGACAGCTATGAACGAGCAAAAATACTCACCTTATCGTTGCTCGTTGACATGTCGCTCATTTTCATAAAGTCGTTCCTCATTCTGCGCGCCGCTTGTTCGTCGTTCCCGAGGCAGCACACATCGCTCCGTGTGACACCCCGGGAACGACGAACACAGCTTACCTGCGTCCCGCCGGCAATGAGGAAGGAAGGAGGTGGGCGGGATGTTGCGGCCCACTCATCTCTGCCCCTCCACTTTTATTGGGCGGCCGCTGTGTGACGCCGAACGTCCCTCCACCTTCAGGAAGAGGATGTTCACCGCCCACAGCGAGGTCGTTCGGGAGGTAAGTACGTGTGACGGGGTTAAACGACTTTGTGCGCCACGGGCAACAAATTGCCCGTGACGCACAAACGACGGGGGCGGATGCGATCGCACGATAAATCGGTGCGTGTGACGCAGCATTTAGGCTATGTTCACACAGGGCTGTTTTTGGCAAGTTGTTTTCCTGACCCAAAACCTGATCTTGTGGCAGGAAATCGCCTTTTGTCATCTGCATTTTTGGTGCGTTTTTTCCACAAAATGGTATGTATCAATGAAAAAATGTTGAAAAAACGCTGCAAAGAATTGACACGCTCATTTTTTGAAATCTGCAGCAAAAATGCAGGTATTTGACAAAACAGTCTGGAAAAAATCTGCAGGTGTTTGTGTGTGTGTGTGCATGAGATTTCAGAAATCTAGACTTTGGTGATACTGTAAAAAGCAGCTTTTTTTTTAGCATGGATTTGCATAAAACCAAGGCAAATCTGCAGCTAAAAAAATGCTCTAAAAAAAGTAATGTGTGAAAATGCTCACTGTGAGCGAAATACACTTCTTCTATACCTCTGGAACTCCAAATTAATAAGTTTTGTATTACTAGCGCTCAGGAAATCAATACAGCACACACTTAATAAGGTGTACTCAAAGAATTCTCCTTTATTAGCACGTGTTTTAGGTCACAGATAAAGGATAAGTTTCCTCTGAATTATGCACCAATAAGAAAAGTAGGGGCATGAACAGAAACTTCCCCGCTCATCAGTGCTAACTGAATCCTATGACCTCATTAGTTATAAGACAAAATGGACACTAGAAGAACAAAATGGATTCTATTCGCTCACACTCACCTTGTAGGGTTCTGCCACCCACAACGAGTATGAAAGCAAAATACAGCTGCCGCACTGTCCACAAGCCCTAAGGCAGAAAGGAAATGTATAGGAAGCTGGGAGGGAGATGTATGGATCAATCTGCGCTACTGTTGATTGATAAAAACTCCAGCAGTAGCATCATAGAATGGTAGAGTTGGAAGGGACCTCAAGGGCCATCAGGTCCAAACCCTCTGCGAGTGCAGGCTTTCCTAAATCATCTAAGCTATATGTTTATCCAGTTTCCGCTTGAAGACTTCCATTGATGGAGAGCTCACTACCTCCCGTGGTCGCCTGTTCCACTCCCTGACTGCCCTCACTGTCAAAGTTTTTCTTAATTTATAATCTGAATCTCCTTACTTTTAGTTTCATCCCATTGCTTCTTGTACTTCCTTGTGCTAATGAGAATAGGGTACTTCCCTTTGCACTGTGACTTCCTTTCAGATGTTTGTAGACCGCTATTAAGTCTCCTCTCAGCCTTCTCTTTTTCAAACTAAACATTTCTAGTTCTTTTAGCCGTTCTTCATATGACATGGTTTGCAGACCTTCTACCATCTTGATTGCTCTTCTCTGGACTTGCTTCAATCTATCAATGTCTTTCTTGAATTGGGGCGCCTAGAACTGTACACAGTATTCCAGGTGGGGTCTGACCAGGGCAGAGTATAGGGGAATAATGACCTCTCTTGATCTATATTCAATGCTTGTCTTGATACATCCCAGAATTTTCTTTAGCCTTTTTAGCAGTAGATGAAGGGTGCTTTTTTCAATGCGCTTCAAAGTAAAAACTCCTTTTCTTCAGGACAGGCACCATCTCCTGGTTTCTACATACCGTATGTTTCGCTTTATAAGACACACTTTTGTTCCCCCAAATTTTGGGGTAAAGTAGGGGGTGCGTCTTATAATCCGAATATACGGGGGGGTGTATGTAATGTATGTGTATATATGTGTGTGTGTGTGTATATGTATGGCCCTGACTGTATAATATATATATATATATATATATATATATATATATATATATATTATATTATACAGTCAGGGCCAGAAATATTTATTTGGACAGTGACACAAGTTTTGTTATTTTACCTGTTTACAGAAACATGTTCAGAAATACAATTATATATATATATAATATGGGCTGAAAGTGCACACTCCCAGCTGCAATATGAGAGTTTTCACATCCAAATCGGAGAAAGGGTTTAGGAATCATAGCTCTGTAATGCATAGCCTCCTCTTTTTCAAGGGACCAAAAGTAATTGGACAAGGGACTCTAAGGGCTGCAATTAACTCTGAAGGCGTCTCCCTCGTTAACCTGTAATCAAAGAAGTAGTTAAAAGGTCTGGGGTTAATTACAGGTGTGTGGTTTTGCATTTGGAAGCTGTTGCTGTGACCAGACAACATGCGGTCTAAGGAACTCTCAATTGAGGTGAAGCAGAGCATCCTGAGGCTGAAAAAAAAGAAAAAATCCATCAGAGAGATAGCAGACATGCTTGGAGTAGCAAAATCAACAGTCGGGTACATTCTGAGAAAAAAGGAATTGACTGGTGAGCTTGGGAACTCAAAAAGGCCTGGGCGTCCACGGATGACAACAGTGGTGGATGATCGCCGCATACTTTCTTTGGTGAAGAAGAACCCGTTCACAACATCAATTGAAGTCCAGAACACTCAGTGAAGTAGGTGTATCTGTCTCTAAGTCAACTGTAAAGAGAAGACTCCATGAAAGTAAATACAAAGGGTTCACATCTAGATGCAAACCATTCATCAATTCCAAAAATAGACAGGCCAGAGTTAAATTTGCTGAAAAACACCTCATGAAGCCAGCTCAGTTCTGGAAAAGTATTCTATGGACAGATGAGACAAAGATCAACCTGTACCAGAATGATGGGAAGAAAAAAGTTTGGAGAAGAAAGGGAACGGCACATGATCCAAGGCACACCACATCCTCTGTAAAACATGTTTGAGGCAACGTGATGGCATGGGCATGCATGGCTTTCAATGGCACTGGGTCACTTGTGTTTATTGATGACATAACAGCAGACAAGAGTAGCCGGATGAATTCTGGGAGTGTACCGGGATATACTTTCAGCCCAGATTCAGCCAAATGCCACAAAGTTGATCGGACGGCGCTTCATAGTACAGATGGACAATGACCCCAAGCATACAGCCAAAGCTACCCAGGAGTTCATGAGTGCAAACAAGTGGAACATTCTGCAATGGCCAAGTCAATCACCAGATCTTAACCCAATTGAGCATGCATTTCACTTGCTCAAATCCAGACTTAAGACGGAAAGACCCACAAAAAAGCAAGACCTGAAGGCTGCGGCTGTAAAGGCCTGGCAAAGCATTAAGAAGGAGGAAACCCAGCGTTTGGTGATGTCAATGGGTTCCAGACTTAAGGCAGTGATTGCCTCCAAAGGATTCGCAACAAAATATTGAAAATAAAAATATTTTGTTTGGGTTTGGTTTATTTGTCCAATTACTTTTGACCTCCTAAAATGTGGAGTGTTTGTAAAGAAATGTGTAAAATTCCTACAATTTCTATCAGATATTTTTGTTCAAACCTTCAAATTAAACGTTACAATCTGCACTTGAATTCTGTTGTAGAGGTTTCATTTCAAATCCAATGTGGTGGCATGCAGAGCCCAACTCGCGAAAATTGTGTCACTGTCCAAATATTTCTGGACCTAACTGTAATTATATATATATATATATATATATATATATAATATATTTAGTATGCATGCATGCATACATACATGCAGGGTCCAGTGGAGGTGCGGGCAGCTCTGGAGCGGTGCTGGGGGCTGGTGGGGGCAGGTGAAGCTGCGGGCGGCAGCGTTTGATCTCCTGCTCCTGCTCATATAATATGCACAGCCGCTGTCCATCAGAAGCGTGGTGCTGAAACTGCATTGCGCTGATGGGCTGGGGCAGCGGGGCATATTATATCTGCCTGTGCTTACCTTTGATCGCACAGGATCCCCCCTCCCCCTGTGTTAGATATGGCCTCCCGTGCTGCTGCCCATAGTAAAATAATAAACTCTTTACTCACCTCCTCCAGCGTCTGCCCGGTCTCCCTCCTGCTGCTGTGATTAGGCACGCAGAGATATCTCTCTGCTGTCCCGATCACATGACCGGCACTAGAACCAGGAAGTAGGACGTGCAGGAGACAGGAGGAGCTCAACCCCGAGGAGGGACACACGAGACAGGACAGCGCTGCAGAAGGTAAGGAAAGAGTTTATTTTACTAAAAGCAGCAACACAGGGGCGATATGTAACAGAGGGTGATGTGTGCCTGCCACAGTGGGCCTGTCTGCCTGCCACAGTGGGCCTGTCTGCCTGCCACAGTGGGCCTGTCTGCCTGCCACAGTGGGCCTGTGTGCCAGCCATAGGGGAAATGAGGCATCACTGGGGGACGTGTTCAATATAAGGTGGCCATATCCAGATTAAGGGGGCTAATTTTAGGATGAGGGGGCTATGAGGGACATAAACCCTATATTATTTGTTAGACTGACTCTGGCATAAGACGGACCCCATTTATTAAATTCTCTATTCCGTCACCAAATTTGGGGGTGCGTCTTATAAAGCGAAAAATACGGTAATCTGAAGATACGGAGTATTGTCTCCTCAGCGAGATATAACCATGAGCGTAAATCTTTTGAGTATGGGATAAAACGATTTCCACTATTTGGGTCCCCTCTGCCTTTGGTTTGCATGATATCATAGCTTGTCAGTGGGGTCAATTTTAGCTTCACTGGCAAAAGGGCCCCAGTGAGGTTCATCTTGATTTGATGTTGACGTCATCTGCAGGTTAGATACCCTCCTACTTTTACACATTCAACATTTTTTTTGTTCTCTTGAAGACGACCCATAATGGCCATTTTAGAGAATGTGAACATCAGGGTGAGCTCTGGCACACTCGAGACCGGCTATCTATTGTGAATGGCCGGCCATTCATTGAAAAGCGTAGTAAAGGTGTGGTGTGCTGATGCTCCATCTAGTCTCCGGGTGACGCTGCTACCTTTGCACCACGCTTTACTAATTATAAAATGTAACTTAGGTTTTAGTATCTTACAGAGTTAGTCTTAATGTAGTTTGACAGTACAAGTATTCACATTGTCTCTCTCCCAGAAACATAACACTTCCCATAAGCGGCATTGATGAGCTAATGTTCCTCCTTTCTAGGAGATGCTTAATTTGGATATTTTCTCCTATGCCTGTTTCAATACAAGTGTATTGTGTGAGGCCAGAAAGTCTAGTCTGATTGTGGCCAGGAGTAGGTAAGAGATTAAACAGAGGAGCACATGTGAAGTATTTACGGGATGCCGGTAACGTGAAGGGATTAAAGACGCTCACCTGATATGGTTGTGCAGGCCTTGCACAACCACGGTATAGGGCATTGGTGTAGTAGTAGTTGCGCTGCCAGGACGTTAACCTGAGGTGTCCCATCCGGAGGAACGAAATCCTTGGGAACCGGTCATGTGACTGACCACCGGGGATAATGCACGCCTCTGGTGCTGATTGTGGTAGAATCTCCACTGACAAGCAGCTCCTGCCATGAGTCCCACAAAGGGGAAAAGAATCCAAGGAGTAAAAGTAACACGGTCTGGCGGAGCGCTAAGGAGGCGTCCTTAGCGCTCCCCCAGACCGTGTTACTTTTACTCCTTGTGGCCAGGAGTAAGTATACTGCATACTTGTGGCCACATGACTGCCATTCTTGGCACTGACCCCGGAGAGTCGCCTATGCACAGTAAGTGTGATGTGAGGATAAACAAGTCTACAGTGACTGCAGACTTGTTGTAAACGAGACAACACCTTTAAGAAGGAAAGCCAAGCTCCCGAAAAGGAAGGAGTGTATTTGGGATTTAGAGTATATGGCGACTCCAAAATCCTCGGCCATCAACTGCTGCTCACATTTAAGCTACTCAAAAAATACATCCGTTGACTACACAAGTAATTTCTTAAGATTTTTCTGCATGCCAGCTCCAGATTTATGCCGCTTTACCCAAGGCTTTTTATCTGTATGATAATGAGCTAATGCAGGCTGTGCTAAGCTCTGATGGGTTTAACACATAATTAGGACAATGCCGCCCTGTCCCTGCCAGTTCCATTATTTCATTCTTCCTCCCGTCTCATACAAAATTATAAGCACTTTCCATATCTCGTTGTTTTCTGACTTTTAGGTTTGGTCCCTGACAATGCAGAAGATTCTCATATTTAGATGAAGTCGAAAACCTTTTTTGGAGCCCATTTTCCACATGAGTCAGATTTATAGCGTTTGTCATCTGACAAGGCCTGGATTATGCTGCTTTCTGCTTCATTTAGTCTAAACCGCTAAAGAGCATCTTGAAGAGAAGTCAGGATTACTTACATGACAAAATGTGCCTTGTGTTGGCTACAGCTCGGAATTCTGAGTATTCGTAGTGGAAAATTTATACTAGAATTCTACTAGAAAAGTTTTATAGTCGTCATGATGTATTTAAAGGAAATGTCATCAGAAAAAGTCCAATTGTTTAAAACCAGTATTTCTTTTAATTATGGTTTTCATTTTTTATTGTAGTTTTCCTGTCACGTTCTATATCAAAAGAAAAAAAAATTAGAAAACTTGCACACTGGCTACTTACAAGTTCATCTCAATAAATTAGAATATCATAAAGTTGATTTATTTCTGTAATTCAATACAAAAGGGGAAATGCATATATTATATAGAGTCATTACACACAGAGGGATCTATTCCTATATATTATATAGAGTCACTAGAAGTAGTTGGGCTATCGGTACCGATATCACTAGCGTGGGTACCCGAACCTATCGGTTGTGCGACACGGGCAAATCGCTGCCCGTGGCGCACAACATCGCCCGGACCCGTCACACAACTTACCTGCTCTGCGACGTCGCGGTAACCGGCAAACCGCCTCCTTTCGAAGGGGGCGGTCCGTACGGTGTCACAGCGACGGCACTAAGCCGCCCAATCAAAGCGGAGGGGCGGAGATGAGCGGGACGTAACATCCCGCCCACCTCCTTCCGCATTGCGGGCGGCAGCAGGTAAGGTGAGGTTTCTCGTTCCTGCGGCGTTACACGGAGCGATGTGTGCTGCCGCAGGATATTTGAGAAGGGACCCTCATGTCATCGATGAGCGATTTTGAACGTTTTTGCGACGATTCAAAATTGCTCATAGGTGTCACACACAACGACATCGCTAATGCGGCCGGATGTGCGTCACAAATTCCGTGACCCCAACGACATCGCATTAGCGATGTCGTAGCGTGTAAAGCGGCCTTAACATCCTAGATGCCTCAAACCCAGCCGGAGGACTACATAACCTACATGGCAGAAAGTGAAAAAAAACTATCTTGCCTCAGAGCAGATTTCCCCAAATAGGCAGCCTCCCACATGTACGGACTATTAGCAAAGATGACAAGACATGCGCAGTAAGAGCAAGATGGAGCAAAGAGAGGCCACACTATACTAAATGTGAAAGACCGGATTGGGAACTCTTGCGGTCGGCATACAAAACCCTATCAAAACTTCCTACACGGAATGTGCAAAAAATACAAGGCTCTGGTAGGAAAAGACTAGCAATTACCCTGCCAACTAACCCTTGCTAAGATTAATAGCATAGACTGACTAGGAAGATAAATCTTCATTATCAGAAAGGCACAAACAAAATCGGATTCAATACAAAAAAACTTCAGAGATAATTCACAGAAGCAATAAGCATATAACACACAAACAGTATGAAGCAAAACCAAGAACTTAGCTTAGCTTGATAGCCAGGAAGACAGGAGGACAAGAGACAGATTCCTATAGTCTCAATAATTTCAGACAACTGGCAAAGACAAACAGCCAGCACATGCCTATATTCAAAATCAAGGTTTGAGCTGCCAACCAGGTGAGTAGAACAGAGGAACAGAATCCAACCCACTAACCTCAATGACCACAGGAGGGAGTCCAAAAGCGGAGCTCCACCATACAGTATTCACAAGAGGACCCAGTTGCTGCAAGGCAGTTGCAAGCTCTGTCTCTCCAGGTGGCTGTATTAAAGGGAGTTGTAAAGCAACATGCGCAGTCTGCCACACCGGCACAATCTTTGTTGGTTGCCAGATTATTTGAACCCAAACTACCTCTCCTGGAAAGATTTTTGGGAGAGGGCAGCCGGTTTGTACCCTTTAGAGAAGCATGCAGACTGTACTTCTGTTTATGTCCTCACACCTCTAGAGATGAGGCACTGCGGGTGGGAATTATGGTCTCACTCCTGAGTGGGGACCCACAAGCATAAGCTTTTTCCTTGTCCCCTGCGTCACCTGTGTTTTTGTCCATGGATGAGTTTTTCCCAGCACTCGAGCTCATCTATGATGCTCCAGATAAAATATCTCTATCCAAGTCTAAAACCCATTCACTACATCAGTTGAATAGGCTGGCAGAGGATTTTTGTACCAAATTCCGGCGCTGGTCAGTGGACACTTTGTGGCATGTCACTGTGCTTATAAAAACAGTTTTGTTTTGTCAGGGTGTATCTGAGAAGGTTAAAGAGGTGTTGGTTATGTATGAAACTCCTCCATCTCTTGAGTGTGCCATGTGGCTTGTAATTTGGATCGATCGCCACTTCCGAAAGAGTCAGAAATACCAGTCTCATAATACCAGTCTCATTATACCAGTACTCTTTGGGAAGGGAAAACTGTACCTTTTATTACCTCCAGAGACCTTACTCGAGCCTATGCAGCTTGGAGAGATGTCCCTTAATAGGAAATGCTCCTCTATTGAGGAATTTGTTTTTACTGCAGCAAAAATGGATTATTTTAGGTATGAGCGAGTAGTGAAATACTTGGACTCGCTATACTCGTAATGAGTAGGTCCTAATACTCGGGTACTCTTTACGAGTAGCCAGTCCAATGCAAGTCCATGGGAAATGCGAGTAATTGTCCGGGGGCTGAGTAAATGGCCGTGGGGGGCTGTAAAATAAAGAATACAGTTAATGATAAACATGGTCATTATACTGACAGGTCCCGCAAAGCGTCCTGCAGACTCTGCCTCCCGCCACTTCTGCTTCCGAGTCCATTCATCGCTGTGCAGCACAGTAAACAAAGGACCTTCTGTGACGTTATAGCATGTGACCAGTCACATGTGAATGTTGTATGATCTCATTGGCTACAGACTGGTCACATGACTATGACGTCATCTAAGGTCCTGTAGTGTCAGTATGCTCGCCGGTACTTGGTGCTCACCCGAGCATGTCCGTACTCTTGGTATACTCGCCGAGTGCCATATACCGGCAAGATGCTCGGGCATATGCTTGGCTCCCCATCCCTGCATGTCGGCGCTCTTTACAGAGTCAGCCCACATGCAGGGATTGGCTGCCACAGCCGGTGAATAGCAGCGCCGGGGATCAGGTGATCGGAGATCACCGTTGCTATAGTAACCCGCTCTTTAGGTTACTATGGCAACGGTGGCAGCGGTGATGTCACCGCTTACCAACCGGCAGCCTCTGCTCACTCATTGAGTTATTATACTGCACAGGGAGAAGCAACGTCTTCCTCCCCGTGCATTCTGATATAGCAGAGCTAGATGGGTTGAAGAAGACATAATACCAGGATCGTGGAGGGGTGAGAGGGAGTAATAAACATGGCGTCCCTAAGTGTGTCTGTGTATTATTTCTAATAAAGTAATTTTTCTCTGTGTGGTCTTTTTTTTTTTTAACCCTTCATTGGAGATTCTTAATTTCCGGGTCAAACTTGGCCTGACATTAAGAATCTCGGGCTTTATACCAGCTGGGAAAACAAAGCTGGTATTAACCCCTTATTACCCAGTGTGCCACCCGGCACCAGGGCCGCTGGAGGAGTTGGATACAGCTCCAGAAGATGGCATTTCTCGGGGTGGCTGCAGACTGCAATTTTCAACAGGGGGGGGGCAAAAAGCTTGGACTATCCTGTTTTGCGGATTCCGCTCCCCAGTTGCCTAGTTGTACCTGGCCGGACACAAAAATTGGGCGAAGCCCATGTCGTCTTTTTTTTTCTTTAATTATTTCATGCAACAATTTAGAAAAAGGGCTTCCCTTTATTTTTGGTTCCCAGCTGGGTACAAATAGGCAGCTGGGGTTTGAGGGCGGCCTGTACCTCCCTGCTGCACCTGGCAGGCATACAAAAATATGTCGAAGCCCATGTCATTTCTTTTCTTTTTTTTGCTTTTTGGCAAAAAAAAAAGAGCTTCCCTGGATTTTCCATTGCCAGTGAAGGTATTTTATTTAAATAACTTTAAACAAAGGGCTTTCCTGTATGCTGGTTTGACTTTACCTTGGCAGGCAGGCAGAAGGGAGTTGTAGTCCATAGCCATTTGCTTTATGTGCACTGAGAATCAAAAATACTTTGGAGCGCTACATCATTTTTCATTTTTTTAAATTATTTATTTTTACACAACTATATATTGTTTGTGTGTCTATAAAGTGTGTATATATATATATATATATATATATATATATATATATATATATATATATATAATCCTTACAGCTCTGGCAAAAATTAAGAGATCACTGTAAAATTTTCAGTTTTTCTGATTTTTAGATTTTTGATTAAAATGTAAATTGTTCTTTTATTCTATAAACTAGCTGTAGTACCCGATCATTGCCCGGGATAGTAACTGTCTCTCTCTCTTCCAGTCTCTTTCTGTGTGTCTCTGTCTGTCTCTCTGTCTGTGTCTTTCTTTGTTTGTCTGTTTCTATTTCTCTGTCTGTATTTATATCAGTCTGTCTCCATCTCTGTGTCTGTCTGTCTCTCTCTATCTTTGGATCTGTCTCTATATGTGTGTCTGTCTGTCTCTCTCTTTACCCATCTGTCTCTTTCCCCATCTGTCTTTGTCTGTCTCTTTCCCGGTCTGTCTCTTTCCCGGTCTGTCTCTTTCCCGGTCTGTCTCTTTCCCGGTCTGTCTCTTTGCCCATCTGTCTCTTTGACCGCTCTGTCTCTTTGACCGGCTGTCTCTTTCCCCATCTGTCTCTATCTGTGTCTCTGTCTGTCTTTTTCTGTCTCTCTATCCATCTCTTCACCGACATCATATAACCTCACGCATAAGCTTCAACTAACAGTTTATTTTGTTCCTATAGCTCCCACCTCCCTTCAGTTTAATGGTGGCAGGATTTTAGAGACTAAGGGGTACTTTGCACGTTGCGACATCGCAGGTGCGATGGCGGTGGAGTCAAATCGAAAGTGACGCACATCCGGCGTAGCTGTCGACATCGTAGTATGTGAATCCTTTTACATGCGATTAAAGAGTACAAAAGCGTCGTTATCGTATGATCTGTGTAGTGTCGGGCATTTCCATAATTTTGCAGCAGCGACGGTACGATGTTGTTCCTCATTCCAGCAGGCAGCACAAATCGCTGTGTGTGAAGCCGCAGAAGCGAGAAACATCTCCTTACCTGCGTCCCAGCTGCAATGAGGAAGGAAGAAGGTGGGCGGAGTGTTTACGTCCCGCTCATCTCCACCCCGCCGCTTCTATTGGCCGCCTGCCGTGTGACGTCGCTGTGACGCCGCACGACCCGCCCCCTTAGGAAGGAGGCGGGTCGCCGGACAGAGCGACGTCGCAGGGCAGATAAGTGCATGTGAAGCTGCCGTAGCGATAATGTTCGCTACGGCAGCAATCACAAGATATCGCTGCTGCGACGGGGGCGGGGACTATCGCGCTCGACATTGCAGTATCGGCTTGCGATGTTATAATGTGCAAAGTACCCCTAACTGTAAAGGGCGGGGTTACATTTTTCTGTTTAAAAATAGTCTACGACGCTCCCTGAGTCACATGAGGCGTCTGTGCAAAATTTCGTGATTGTAAATGCAACGGTGCGGATTCCTTTAGCGGACATACACACACACACACATACATACATACACTGAGCTTTATATAGAGAGAGAGGGGTTCCCCTTTTTTTTTTTCACTGAGCTTTATATATTAGATTACACACAGAGTGATCTATTTCAGGTGCTTATTTCTGTTAATGTTGATGATTATGATTTACAGCCAATGAAAACCCAAAAGTCATTATCTCAGAAAATTAGAATAATTACCACAAAACACCTGCAAAGGCTTCCTAAGCATTTTAAACGGTTCTTTGGTCTGGTTTAGTAGGCTACACAATCATGGGAAAGACTGCTGACTTGACAGATGTCCTGAAGGCAGTCATTGACGCACTCTGCAAGGAGGGTAAGCTACAAAAGGTCATTGCTAAAGAAGCTGGCTGTTCACAGTGCTGTATCCAAGCATATTTAGGCTATGTGCCCACAGAAGATTAAACCTGCGGATTTTCTGGATTTTCCAGATAAATCCGCAGGTTTCAGCATGCACAGACACTCCCTATGTTATCCTATGGAACATGGGGAGTGCTGTGTCCATACTGCTGATGTCCCGCAGCCGCACGTAATTGCATGTCAATTATTTCTGCGGAATTACCTGCGGTAATCCCGGCCCTCTACTATGGAGATAGAGGCCGGGACTTCTGCAGGTAAGCTGCACGAATGCCCGCAGGTTTACCGCAGCTATTTCGCTGTACTAGCGAGCTGGCGAGCAGCTGTGGGAAACCTGCAGATGTACCTGCAGATATATCCGCAGGTACAAAATCCCGTTGGCACATAACTTAATGGTAAGTTGACTGGAAGGAAATCGCAGCCTTAATAGGACTCTTAGGATAAAGCATTTAAAAAATTTGGGGGAGATTCCCATGGAGTGGACTGCTGCTGGCGTCAATGCTTCAAGAGCCACCACACACAGATGTATCCAGGACATGGGCTACAACTGTCGCATTCCTTGTGTCAAGCTACTCATGACCAATAGGCAACGCCAAAAGCATCTTACCTGGGCCAAGGAGAAAAGGAACTGGACTGTTCTCAGTGGTTCAAGGTGTTGTTTTCAGATGAAAGTAAATTTTGCATTTCCTTTGGAAATCGCGGTCCCAGAGTCTGGAGGAAGAGTGGAGAGGCCACAATCCAAGCTGCTGAGGTCTAGTGTGAAATCTCCATAAGCAGTGATGGTTTGGGGAGCCATGTCACCTGCTGGTGTAGGGCCACTGTGTTTTATCAAGACCAAATTCAGCGCAGCCGTCTACCAGGACATTTTAGAGCACTTCATACTTCCCTCTGCTGACAAGCTTTAAGGAGATGGAAATTTCATTTTCCAGCAGGACTTGGCTCCTGTCCACACTGCCAAGAGTACCAATACCTGGTTCAATAACCACAGTATCACTGTGCTTGACTGGCCATAAAACTCTCCTGACCTAAACCACATAGACAATCCATGGGGTATTGTCAAGAGAAAGATGAGACACCAGACCCAACAATGCAGACGAGCTGAAGGCTGCTATCAATGCAACCTGAGCTACCAAACACCTCAGGAGTGTCACAGGCTGATCGCCTCCATGCATTTAGTCCATTTACTGCACAGACTTTTCAGTTGGCGCCAACATTTCTGAGATCATTTTTTCCAGTTGGTCTTATATAATATTCTAATTTTCTGAGATAATGACTTTTGGGTTTTCATTGGCTGTAAGCCATAATCATCAACATTAACAGCAAAAAACACTTGAAATGGATCACTCTGTGTGTAGTGACTCTAGATCATATAGGAATAGATCCCTCTGTGTGTAATGACTCTATATAATATATAGGAATATATTGCTCTGTGTGTAATGACTCTATATAATATATAGGAATAGATCCCGCTGTGTGTAATGACTCTGTAATATATAGGAATAGATCACTGTGTGAAATGACTCTATATAATATATAGGAATAGATCTCTCTTTCCCTGTCTGTCTCTATCTCTCTGTCTCTTTCCCTGTCTCTCTGTCTGTCTCTGTCTGTCTCTGTCTGTCTCTCTGTCTGTCTCTGTCTGTCTCTCTCTATCCGTCTCCCCACCGACATCTTATTACCTCACATATAAGCTTGTTATACTATGAATGTCTTTTGTTCCTGTAGCAGCCAATCACAGCTCCTACTAATAACCTGTAGTTCCAGGCTCCATTTACTTTAATGGAGTGATATTTTTTGGAGAGTAACTGTAAAGCGCGGGGTTACATTTTCCTGTTAAAACATAGTCTACGACGTTCTGTGGGTCACATGAGGTGTCTGTGCAAAATTTCGTGATTTAAAGGCGACGGTGCGGATACACTTTTCGTTTCACTTTTTCCCCATTATGTAGATAGGGGCAAAATTGATTGGTAAATTGGAACGCACAGGGTTAAAATTTTGCCTCACAACATAGCCTATGACGCTCTCGGGGTCCAGACGTGTGAGTGTGCAAAATTTTGTGGCTGTAGCTGCGACGGTGCAGATGCCAATCCCGGACACACACACACACACACACACACACACACACACACACACACACACACACACACACACACACACACATACATACACACACACATTCAGCTTTATATATTAGATATAGGAATAGATCCCTCTGTGTGTAATGACTCTATATAATATATGCGTTTCCATTTTTGTATTGAATTACTGAAATAAATTAACTTTTTGATGATATTCTAATTTATTGAGATGCACCTGTAATTATGCCTTGTGCTGTTCCCCTCGACTTCCCGGCATGCGTCCATCTTCTTTCTTCTCCTGCCAGCAGAGCGGTAGGATCACAGAAGCGCTTAGCGCGCACACTCACAAGGAGACGTGATAAAGCCCGGAGCATGCGCACACATGAAATGAATCTGGAGACGTACATGCAGATTCAGTGCGCATGCCTGGGAAGCTGAGGGGATCTGTGCAAACACTGGATTTAATAGGAAAGTGCCGTGATGTCGGGCCAGTCACAGCAATCAATCACAATGCGGGGGGCATGCATAATTTGAAGAGGACCGTGACTGAACTGAAGAAAGGCGCCACCCCTATGACTGAAACAAAAGGTCTTTAATGCATTCACCTGACCATAAAAATAATTTTTTCAAGATAAATACGGGGAACTTTTGTTTGACAAACCCTTGTTAGTGATGCACATTTCATCACTAACAAGACAGTGGGGGCAGTTTAATATCGAAAAAGGACGTGACGGGTTCCCTTTAATGTAAAATCCAGTGTGTATCTGACACCTATGCGGTGGCATCACTGGCTGGATTCCACAATCTACTTCACTGACTTGTTGGTAGATAATATTTTTCTTGTCTCTTCAGATCGGTATTGTCAGATTGGAGTTTTCCCTCTGCTCCTCTCTTTGCCCCCCAGTCACGATGTGAGTCACATACAGTGACAGGAATCATGATAATTGGATAGAAGGTCAGTGTCCCCAAATCGCTGCCAGACATTTACAGATTGATTACTGTAAAGAATTCTTCTCCCTGAGTTGTGCAACAGCCACCACCATCATCAGTGAGTCCGTATCAATCCAGATGGAAACATCGAAGTGACAGACTATTGCTAAGTATATCCCTGTGCTATACCTGGAGGGATTAAAGCGCCTCTATCAGCTGGATCTCACCCCAAACTATTTACTTGTAGCTTTTTCAAATACAATGTCCACAAATACCTTTACACTTTGTTTCTCTGTTACTAAGAAATCAGCATAATTGATACGTAAATGAGGCTGAGGAATTAATTGTACATCTATTGCAGGAGTGGGGAATCTTCTTTCTGCCAGTGGTCATTTAGAAATTTCTACCATAATTCCGGGGTCGCAAAAAATGATCAACTTGAAAATTACCTTGCTATGTTTGGTCAAACAATTAACTCACCCCTACTGTGTTGCTACATACATACAGACACACACAACTCTGCAGCTGCTGTATACATCCAAACACACACAACTCTGCTACATACATACAGATACACACAACTCTGCTACATACAGACACACAACTCTGCAGCTGCTACATACATACAGACACACACAACTATGTAGCTGCTGCATACATACATACATACAGACACACACAACTGTGTAGCTGCTGCATACATACAGACACACACAACTCTGCTACATACATACAGAAACACACAACTCTGCAGCTGCTACATACATACACATACAACTCTGTAGCTGCTGCATACATGCATACATACACACACAACTCTGCTACATACAGACAAACACACACAGCTCTACTGCATACATACATACACACACGCGGCTTTTGGGGGCCCGCACACGCGGCTGCTGCAGAGCTATGGCTGCACCATGCACAGGGCAGATGTAGCAGAGCTGAGCCTGCACCGAGCACAGGGCAGATGTAGAGGAGCTGAGCCTGCACCGAGCACAGGGCTGATGTAGCAGAGCTGAGCCTGCACAGACACACGCGGCTCCTGGGGGCCCGCACACGCAGCTCCTGGGGGCCCGCACACGCAGCTCCTGGGGGCCTGCACACGCAGCTCCTGGGCGCCCGCACACGCAGCTCCAGGAGGGGGGGAAAGCCCATGCAGCTCACTGGGGACCATAAACCGGGTGGCTGGGAGGGAGTATACAGGGAGGGGAGTGGAGTGGGAGGGGGGGTAGCACTTACCGCTCGGTCATGGAGGAGAGGGGGCGCAGGAAAGAAGAGCTGTGCTGGGGGTCGCTGGCTGCCACTGCGCCGCCTTCATCTGTGGGACTGAGCAGGCCGCGCGGTAGCTCCACCCACAGATGAAGTTCAAACCAGAAGGACGCTGTGGTCTGCGCGCCTTCAAGGGACGGCTGCCACAGTTTCCTGCCGAGGACTGCGGTCCCCGGAACTCGGCCCGGGGGCAGCAGAACTGACGTTGCCAAAATGCCGCCCCCCTGACACGTGCCGCCCAGGGCGGACCGCCCCCTCCGCCCCCCCTTTGCTACGCCACTGCATAGGCCGTATCACTGCCTATAGATCTGCTTCAGGGTTCCTCCCCTCCTTGAAGTTGTAACTATTTTCTATCTCTTGCGGAGACTTAGGGGTACTTTGTACACTACGACATCGCAAATCGATGCTGCGATGTAGAGTGCGATAGTCCCCGCCCCCGTCGCAGCAGCGATATCTTGTGATAGCTGCCGTAGCGAAAATTATCGCTACGGTAGCTTCACATGCACTTAACTGCCCTGCGACGTCGCTCTGGCCAGCGACCCGCCTCCTTCCTAAGGGGGCGGGTCGTGCGGCGTCACAGCGACGTCACACGGCAGGCGGCCAATCGAAGCGGAGGGGTGGAGATGAGTGGGACGTAAACATCCCGCCCACCTCCTTCCTTCCTCATTGCAGCCAGGACGCAGGTAAGGAGATGTTCCTCGCTCCTGCGGCTTCACACACAGCGATGTGTGCTGCCGCAGGAACGAGGAACAACATCGTACCGTCACTGCTGCAAAATTATGGCAATGTCGGACCCTACACCGATCATATGATAACGACGCTTTTGCGATCGTTAATCATATGTAAAAGGATTCACATACTGCGATGTCGACAGTGACGCCGGATGTGCGTCACTTTCGATTTGACCCCACCGACATCGCACCTGCGATGTCGCAACGTGCAAAGTACTCCTTAGACCATGTCAGACTATGTCAAGGAGAACCTGGCAAAAGGGTTTATCCAGAATTCCTCTTCGCCAGCAGGAGGTGAGTTTTTCATTGCCAAAATAAAAGAATGGCACTCTCCTGCCATGTATTAACTATAGATACCTCAATCTGATCACGATCAAGAACAAATATCTGTTGCCTCTCATACTGGAACTATTTGATTGACTGAGAGTTGCCAGGATCTTTATCAAACTTGGTCTGCAAGGGGCAAAGAATTTGATTCACATATGCCTGAGGGTCGAATGGAAGACCACCTTCAACACAAAAATGGCCATTATGAGTATCGTATCTGTCTGTCCAGTGAAAACCTGCTGTACCGATCTGATTCAGTACCTGAATCCTCTCCAGCTCGTGGTCCTCTTCAGTCCATCTCCTGGATCTGTTCATGTCACCCTGAGTGAAGAACTGGTAGTCGTTTAGTTATGTACCTCGAGGGTAAGCCCAGCCTTGTGATACAGTGGGTCCACAACTACATGCGTGACAATAAATGCTTACGATATGCAGATTTTATGAGGTAAAAAGTCACAGTTAAGCCTGGGGTCACAAGAGCGTCGAATGTGATATACTAATGACACTCGGCTCAAACTCTGCTGTGAGCAAGAGCCGAATATCCTACTACTGTGCTCCGATTCCCTTGCATTAATGTCTCCATCTTCTCCATTGCCTGTCACTGTGTATAGTGTACTGCATTCAGATGTCATCTGAGTGCAGTCCGATGTTTCACACGCACCCATAGACTTTTAGGGGTGCGCATGATCCTAGACACGCTGCCGATTATTCCCCCATTCACAAAAAAGGACTGTTGAAGAAATGTCAAAGTTCAGTACAGTTGCTTAGGACAATCAAGTATATCTCTGACTAACACTGATTTCCTTTTTTTTCCCTATGATAAAATTATTGGGCTGCTCTGCTACTGCTTTCTAGTGCAGAAAGAATGAAGAAGAAAATGTATAGGATAAAAAAAAAAATCAGACTTGTCCGTTTTGTCATCCGTATACCATATGGTTTTTACATGACCAATTAATAAAAGGTCAAATACAGTTTTCTATGTAAATACAGTAATTGTAATGGATCCATTAAAACATATGATATAAGGATAGTAACTCATATCTTGTCTTATTTTTCTGCATGCATTGACTTATAATAGGTGTAGCTGATGCCATATATGGCTCAAGGTTCATGTGTAAAAATGTTCTTGTGAACTACATCATTGACTTGTATTAGTTAGGGTACCGTCACACTAAGCGACACAACCAGCGATCCCACCAGCAATCTGACCTGGCAGGGAACGTTGGTGCGTCGCTACAGGGTCGCTGGTGAGCTGTCAATCAGGCAGATCTCCACAGCGATCAGAGATCAGCCCCCAGCCACCAGCGACCTGTGTAACGACGCTGTGCTTCGTAACCATGGTACACATCGGGTTACTAAGCAAAGTGCTTTGCTTGGATACCCGATATACCTTGGTTACCAGCGTCCGCAGCTGCCAGAAGCCGGCTCCCTGCACACGTAATCATGGTACACATCGGGTTACTAAGCAAAGGCCTTGCTTGGATACCCGATATGTACCTTGGTTACCAGCTTACCGCAGGCTGCCAGAAGCCGGCTTCCTGCTCCCTGCACATTCAGATTGTTGCCTCCCGCTGTCAAACACAGCAATGTGTGCTTCACAGCAGGAGAGCAACGACCAAAAAATGGTCCAGGACATTCAGCAACGACCGGCGACCTCACAGCAGGGGCCAGGTCGTTGCTGGATGTCACACACAGCGACATCGCTAGCAAAATCACTGTTGCGTCACAAGAACCGTGACTCAGTAGCGATGTCGCTAGCGATGTCGCTTAGTGAGACGTGGCCTTTAGTGTGCTGTCCGTAACTACCTTGTTTATACAGACCTCACATGGACTGATGATATGCTTGTCTAAACGAGCTCAGATTGCAATTAAAATGCAGCAGGACAGGTGCAGCTGCACCATATCACTGATCAGTCACACTGCTATTGACCCCTCTCCTATCTTTCCTTCTATTAATTGAATCTCTGTTTTATTTTCCAACTACTACTCTCATCTTCTTTATTGCTGCAGTTATTCAACATTCTACTGTCTGCAGTATTTCAATGTATATAGTTTTTACTCTATCTCTATTGCTGGACTGTGTACTTTGATGTCCTCTAGCTATCCTAAATCACCCTAAAAAGGCTGCTGCATTCCCTGCCTGAGCTTTTATACAGGCTGAGATAGTCCCTCCTGATTGGTTATGCTATATCCTCTGATATGACAGCTGCAATGTAAGGGGAAATCTGCACATTTACACCTGAGGTCATGTGAGTATATTGTGGCTAATACAATCTTCTGCAGTGTGTAAAATGTTGGTGTGGATTTTTTGAGGGGCGAATCACACAAATGAAATAATTTCTGTGGTATTCTAAAGGGCAGTTTACATGCAGCGATATCGCTATCGATATCGCTAGCGAGCGTACGTTGTGCGCCACAGGCAGCGATTTGCCCATGACGCCCGTCAGTTGTGCGTCACGGGCAAATCGCTGCCCGTAGCACACAACATCGCTTACACCCGTCACACATACTTACCTGCCTAGCGATGTCGCTGTGGCCGGCGAACCGCCTCCTTTCTAAGGTGGCGGTTCGTGCGGCGTCACAGCGGCGTCACTAAGCGGCCGCCCAATAGAAGTGGAGGGGCGGAGATGAGCGGCCGAAATATCCCGCCCACCTCCTTCCTTCCTCATTGTGGACGGCCGGAGGTAAGGTGATGTTCCTCGTTCCTGCAGTGTCACACGTAGCGATGTGTCTTGCCGCAGGAATGACGAACAACCTGCGTCCTGCAACAGCAACGATAATCGGGAATGGAACGACGCGTCAACGATGAGAATTTTTGATCGTTAACGGTCGTTTCACACGCAACAACATCGCTAACGAGGCCGGATGTGCGTCACGAATTCCGTGAGCCCAACGACATCTCGTTAGCGATGTCGTTGCGTGTAAAGCGGCCTTTAGTCTAGAGACTGGTTCTACCACATCTCTGCACATTGGATTGGCTGTCTGCAGAATACGACATTGCGGCGTTAATGGACTAAGACTCTTCGTGCATATGTTTGTAATAGAAATCCATGGAAATACCATCTTACAACAGCGAAACAGACTGCTGGGAGATTTCTTCAATACCACAGTGGGCCCTAAGTTATAAACAAGAGCTGTACCTTGTATAGGAATAAGGAGGGAAAACGACATGGGGAAACCATTAATAATTCAGTCTGATGGGATGATCCAGCTAAACAGCTCATCTTAAGAGTTTATTTCCCTTTTATTCAGACAAGTGACAGATGGTAAATAAGATGCAAATCACCTTCAACACTGTCTTCTCCGCAGGGTGGTAATTTGTTCTATTTCCAAACATTTTTTTTCCTGTCTTTTCCCGTAAGTTCTAATCCTAACCCCTCCACTGGTCCTCACCATGAACATATGTCTTGTTCCCCGGCTGATAACTAGTACAAGTATCTGTATGTGTCCTGCAAATATCTCTTCTGCTACTTCCCTACTTCCAGAAACAGACAATTTCATACTTTTCCCCAATGGAGCATTGCCAATCAGGCTCCAAACTCAATCAATCTCTTTTTAAAGAAACTTGTCAGCATATTTGTTAGTATATACTTCCAGTCTGATGCTCTTGGGATGTCATCCTCCAAGGCCCTATATATTCAAGTAATTGGCATCTTGTTATTAAGTGGGACTGGAAACCTTTGCTCTGGTACCTCAATGCTAGGTCACTGTGCCAGCTCTGCTACATTGCATTTCCGTTATCAACTCAGCTCTTCTTCACTGGTTCTTCTTTCCAGAGTCAACACTGCTTCATCACTTTTCTAGCTCCACAACATTAAGCAGCATTGACAAACTCAACGCTTCTGCAACTTTTCTATATCACAGTGTCAACTCTCAGCTAATAATACCAGCTGGGATCTGGTATTATTAGGGTGGGAAGGCCCATGGTTATTTGGCCATTTCCAGCCTAAAACTAGCAGCCCGCAGCTGCCCCAGCAGTGGCCATTGTAAGTCTCATACCAGCATCCGCGTGCTGCCCTGCTCCTTTCTCCCGGCGGGGATGCTGGCACTCTCACTTTCCCAGGTGCGCTGCTGCATCCCCAGTCTCTGATGCTGTCTCCCGAGTCCTGCACATGCCGTACAGGCCTCCTGGGACTGTCCTTAGAGTGTGTGCGGAGATGCCCCTTTTCTTAAACGGTCAGTATGCTGTAATCCGGAAGAACCTCTCAGCCTATTGTTGAGAGGCATCAGGTATTTAAGACACCCTATCCTTAACGGAGGTGCCTGGGCAACGTGATCTATATGTTGCTAGTTCTCATGTTCCTTTGTGCTGTCGTTACTGTTTCTGTACTGTTTGCTGTAGATCTGATTCATATCTGTGTTCCAGTGCATGTCAAGTCTGCTGTTGCTGCAACTATCCATACCGACTTCTGCTGCCACAAACCATCCAGACCAGCTGCACCTACAATACTGTTCGCTACTGCTACAATTATCCACAATGGCCGCTCTTATGATACTGTCTGCTGCAACTAACCAGTTCGGCCACTGCTGCTACGTCCATCCATCTCGGCAGAATCTATGATACTGGTGGTTGTTGCTGCTCTGTGAGGTACCATGATGCACTGGGGCTTCCCTTGTCGGCTACCAACCACTGTGTTAGGCTATCTCCACCACCTGTGGCTTTAGTCAAGACTCGGTAGCCATTCAGGTACACTCTTCCAGGTGACTGATTAGTGCCTTGGTCCAGTGGATCCACTAACCCCTTGTTCGCCCTGCGAAGAGTTACACGCATCTGTTAGATAAGCCAATTCTGACGCTGAACCATTGCTCTTCCCGATTGTCCGAGTACGGTGGCAATTAAGGTAATGGTTTATGGGGTTGATGCCAGCTGTAAATTTACAGCTGGCATCAAGCCCTGGAGTTAGTAATCAGTGGGAATTTATCAGACACTCCGATTAATAACACAGTGGATGTAAATAGAAAAACCATACCAGAAAATTTTTACTTAAAAAAATGACTATAGTCCTCATTCACCAATTAATTACAAAAATAAAACGAGCCTTGAACTTTTGATGTAATCCACATGGAGGTCTCATAATGTTCTCCGATTCAGTGGGCCAGCATATGAAGAATGTTCAGAGAATCAACCCCATAGGCTGGAACAGCAGCCACTGCTGGCTCTCACACTGTACGATGTGAGAACAGTGGCGGTAGTGAACTGTGGTGACCTCTCTAGGTCACCACAGTTCAGAGCGGTCAGGTCACACAGAATATCGTATAAGAACCATCGGCAACTTTGACGAGTGTGGTGATGTCATTAGTAGAGATGAGCGGCTCGAGTTCGGTTCGCCGAACGGAGGTCTCGTTCGAGTTCGGTTCGGCGAACGTTTGACGAACCACTCGAACCGCATAGGAAACAATGGCAGGCAATCACAAACACATAAAAACACCTAGAAAACACCCTCAAAGGTGTCCAAAAGGTGACAAACAACTCACAACACAACACAAACACATGGGAAAGTGACAAGGACATATACTCATGCGAAAACAAAAGAGCAGGACAAGGAAAAAGAGGAGGAGACACAGATATAGGCATGGCACGCCCTTCTAAAATCATGTAAAACACCGCAAGGTGACTCCAAGCGGAGTCTCCCTTTTTTCCAAAAATTGGGCCCCACACACACCCACCCCTTCAGTGGCAGTACTTGTGCCCCAGTTGTACACTTGACAGCTAGATTTGCATCAAGCACATTCAAAAATACGCCATACTTAACCGTCCCCAGGATGACACCGGGGTAGGTAGCAAAGTCTTTCCTGATCCCAGCTCTGTGCATTTTGGATCATTTTTAAAAACAATGTAAGCAAGGGTTACTCCAAGCGGAGTCTCCCTTTTTTCCAAAAATTGGGCCACACACACACCCACCCCTTCAGTGGCAGCACTTGTGCCCCAGTTGTACACTTCACAGCTAGATTTGCATCAAGCACATTCAAAAATACGCTATACTTAACCGTCCGCAGGATGACACCGGGGTAGGTAGCAAAGTCTTTCCTGATCCCAGCGCTGTGCACCTTGGATCATTTTTAAAAACACAGCAAGGGTTACTCCAAGAAGAGTCTCCATTTTTTCCAAAAATTGGGCCACACAGACACCCCATCAGTGGCAGCACTTGTGCCCTAGTTGTACACTTCACAGCTAGATTTGCATCAAGCACATTCCAAATCCACAAGCATTTACTCTCCCCAGGATGACACAGGGGTAGTAAATTCCTTGTGGATCCATGACTTGTTCATTTTGATGAACGTCAGTCTGTCCACATTGTCACTGGACAGACGCGTGCGCTTATCTGTCAGCACACACCCAGCAGCACTGAAGACACGTTCAGAGACAACGCTGGCAGCTGGACATGACAAAATCTCCAAGGCGTGAGTGGAGAGCTCTGGCCATTTTTCAAGATTTGAAGCCCAAAATGAGCAAGGCTCCATTTGCAAAGTAATGGCATCGATGTTCATTTGGAGATACTCCTGTATCATCCTCTCCAGCCGTTGACTATGTGTCAGACTTGTTGTCTCTGGTGGCCTTGCAAAGGAGGGTCTAAAAAAATTATGAAAAGATTCAATAAAATTGCTGTTACCAGCACCAGATACGGTGCTACTGGTACGGGTAGACTGTTGAAGATGACGAGACCGTCCCATGTTTGTCAAGTTACAACTGGGAGATTCACTCCCTGCACCTGCACGGTTGTTTGGTGGAAAAGCCGAGCTAAGATCGAGTAACAGCTTCTGCTGATACGCCTGCATACGTGCGTCCCTTTCTATGGCTGGAATTATGCCACAAAATTTGGACTTGTACCGGGGATCTAATAGTGTGGCAAGCCAGTAGTCATCATCACTGCTAATTTTGACAATACGAGGGTCATGTTGGAGGTAGTGCAGCAAGAAGGCGCTCATGTGTCTTGCGCAGCCATGCGGACCAAGTCCACGCTGTGTTTGTGGCATAGAGGTGCTAACCGTTCTTTCTTCCTCTGACATCTCCCCCCAACCTCTTTCAACTGAAATTTGACCAAGGTCTCCCTCATCCGCTGAGTCTTCCATGTCCATGGACAGTTCGTCCTCCATTTCTTCATGTTCTCCTGCACCTTCCTCAACATTTCGCCTGCTACCATGCGCCCTTGTTGATCCCTGTCCCCCATGGTCCCATGCCTGCCGCGTTGGTGATGATGAACGTCTGGACCTTGGTGATGTTGTTGTGTCTTGCGCATATGAATCCTCCTGTAGTTCCTCCCCTTCCTGTTGTCCCACCCCCTGACTCCGAATAGTGTTTAGCGTGTGCTCCAGCATGTAAATGACTGGAATTGTTATGCTGAAAATGTCATTGTCAGCGCTAAACATATTCGTCGCCATGTCGAAACTGTGCAGAAGGGTGCATAGGTCCTTGATCTGAGACCACTCCATCAGGGTGATCTGCCCCACCTCTGCATCTTGTTGGCCCAGGCTATATGTCATGACGTATTGCACCAGGGCTCGGCGGCGCTGCCACAGTCGCTGTAACATGTGGAGAGTCGAATTCCAGCGTGTCGCCACATCGCATTTCAGGCGATGAACCGGCAGGCCGAAAGACGTCTGGAGCGATGCAAGTCGCTCAGCAGCGGTGGTTGAACGGCGGAAGTGAGCAGACAGTTTTCGTGCCCTGTTCAGAAGGCCATATAGGCTGGGATAGTGTGTTAAATATTGCTGGACAACAAGGTTCAACACGTGAGCCATACAAGGCACGTGTGTCACCTTGCCCAGGCGAAGGTCCGCACCCAGATTTGCAGCATTGTCGCACACGGCCTTACCAGACTGCAGGTTGAGTGGAGACAACCATTTATTAAACTCAGTCTCCAGAGCTGCCCACAACTCATCCGCTGTGTGACTCCTATTTCCAAGACATGTCAAGCTAAAGACCGCCTGATGCCGTTGCGCTCTGCTGCCAGCATAGTAATGAGGGGTGCGTGATTCCTTCTGCGCAGTGAGAACGCTGGTGGCCTGACCAGTCAGGCTTGGGGCGGAGGTGGAGGACCCAGATGAGGTGGAGGAGGCAGAAGCAGTGGCGGAACTTGGACAGACAGAGGATTGACACACAAGTCGTGGGGACGGCAAGACTTGTGCAGCAGACCCTTCACCATCTATCACCATAGTTACCCAGTGCCCAGTCAGTGACATGTAACGTCCCTGTCCATGCTTACTGGTCCAAGTATCGGTGGTGAAATGCACCCGTTCACACACAGAGTTTCTCAAGGAAGGGTTGATGTTGTGTGCAACATGCTGGTGTAGCGCGGGCACACCTTTCTTAGAGAAGTAGTGGCGACTAGGCATCTGGTACTGGGGCACAGCGACAGACATAAGGTCTCTAAAATCCTGTGTGTCCACCAGGCGGAAAGGCAGCATTTCGGTAGCCAAGAGCTTACAGAGGGATAAAGTCAACCTCTTAGCTTTGTCATGGGTCGCAGGAAATGGCCTTTTATTTGTCCACATCTGAGGGACAGAGATCTGGCTGCTGTGTGTAGACGGTGTTGAGTAGGGTGTCCCTGGAAAAATGCAGGTTTGTGAGGAAAGTGCAGGCGTAGACATGATGTTGCCTTCATCCAACGTTGGCGCTATCGATGTCTGAGAGAGCTGTACACACGCACTTGTTTCCCCTTCCAAACCAACTGACGACCTACCAAGCAAACTGCCTGTTGCGGTTACAGTGGTGGAAGTTGTGCGTGGAAAACCAGGTGTGACAGCTGTCCCCACAGTCCTAGAAGATGAAGAGCGCGCGGATGCACTGGAAGGGGCAGGCGGTGGATGGTTCGCTCCGCTAGGCCGCATTGCAGCACGGTGAGCTTCCCACTGGGACATATGATATTTATTCATGTGACGATTCATGGAAGAAGTTGTCAAACTGCTGAGGTTTTGCCCTCTACTAACAGAATCACGACAAATTTTACACATCACATAATTTGGGCGATCTTTTGCTATGTCAAAAAAGGACCAGGCTAGGCAAGGCTTAGAGGGCATGCGACCTGCTGATCCACCCCGACTAGTGCTCAGAGGCACAGTGGTGGCTGAGGATGCAGTTGTAGACGTGCTACCAGTACTCCGACTCTGTCCAGGAAGGCGCAAGGTAACTTCGTCGTCAGTTGCATCCTCCTCCACTGTCTCTGTTGACCTCCTCGAGGGCCTGACTGTGGGTTGACAGTAGGTGGGATCTAGAACGTCCTCATCAATTGTTGTGTTTGCACTCCCCTCACCCTCAGACCGAGCCTCTTCTTGCCCTGACCGAATATTTAAGTTGTCATCCCAATCTGGTATCTGCGTCTCATCGTCATCAGTATGTTCCTCATTGTCTATTACAACAGGTGTTTCAGTTTGTGAATAAGGGTCAACATTATGCTCAGAAACTTGGTCATCACGGCCTGAATCTGAGTCACAAAGGTTCTGGGCATCACTGCAGACCATTTCCTGGTCTGTACTCACTGTAGCTTGGGAGCAGACCTCTGATTCCCAGGCTATAGTGTGACTGAACAGCTCTGCAGACTCAGCCATCTCAGTTCCACCATATTGTGCAGGGCGGATGGAGACTTCAGACCTGGGAGAAAGCAAGTGTGATTGGGATGACAACTCAGAGGACTGGTGTGTTTTGGATGCGGTAGTTGAGGTGGAGGAGAGGGCACTTGTTGGACCACTTGATATCCATTCAAGCATTTTCTTTTTTTGGCCATCATCTACCTTTGTTCCAGTTGTTCGTGTCCGTAAAAAAGGGAGCACATCGGATTGTCCACGGTAAGTAGTAGACATCTTACGTTTGCTGGAAGATGGTCTATCTTCAGCAGATGTTAATGGAGCTTTGCCACCTTCCCCACAGACAAACCCTTTTTTTCCTTTTCCAACACGCCTCTTCCCCTTTCCACCAGCATCTGTCATTTTGCCACTCATTTTGATTGCGACAAGATTGTGCACTCAAAATGTGGTAGTAAAAGAGAGGTGGTGTAGATTGCAGCGGTAGTCTATCTTTATTAACAGCAGAATAAACAACAATAACTATCCCTGACAATGCAACTACGGCCCTTAAACTGGCAGCATAGTTTGCTAGTATAATGGCTTAGTAACAATGAGTTTGAGTGTGCAATGCAGAGGTGCTGCACATAGGTTTGCACCAGTGGGACACTAATGGAAGTCCAACAGCCACTTTTAGGATGCCACTAAGTTTACTCAGTGTTTGCTAGTATAATGGCTTAGTAACAATGAGTTTGAGTGTGCAATGCAGAGGTGCTGCACATAGGTTTGCACCAGTGGGACACTAATGGAAGTCCAACAGCCACTTTTAGGATGCCACTAAGTTTACTCAGTGTTTGCTAGTATAATGGCTTAGTAACAATGAGTTTGAGTGTGCAATGCAGAGGTGCTGCACATAGGTTTGCACCAGTGGGACACTAATGGAAGTCCAACAGCCACTTTTAGGATGCCACTAAGTTTACTCAGTGTTTGCTAGTATAATGGCTTAGTAACAATGAGTTTGAGTGTGCAATGCAGAGGTGCTGCACATAGGTTTGCACCAGTGGGACACTAATGGAAGTCCAACAGCCACTTTTAGGATGCCACTAAGTTTACTCAGTGTTTGCTAGTATAATGGCTTAGTAACAATGAGTTTGAGTGTGCAAAGGGCAGGAGGGTACAGTGGCAGGGTTGTGGGTCTGGGTAGAGGAAAGGAAGCCTCCCTTTCTATCCCTCCTAATGGGGAAATGCAGCGAGGAAATCCCTGACCTTAGCTACACAGACGCTGTCATCTTGTGTAGCTGTTAAAATCTTTTTTCACGGACCTGACTGTCACCTATGGCTCTGACCCTGCCGGTATTAGCCCTTACAAGGACTAATAGAAACTTCTATCCCTATTCTGTATAGCGCTGTGTATAGAGCGTACACAGCAGTATCGGAGACAGGAGCTACGCCAGCGGTGACTGACACTAAGACGCAGAAGGCAGATAATGGCGTGCTGGAGGAAAATACACGTGCGCGCTTAGGGAAGGAAGACAAGGAAAAAAAAAAAATGGCGATCGCCATTATCCAAACAGCAGTGATCTGAATGCGCTGTTCCCGCACACTATACGCTGAAATTTCATAATAGTGTGAGTCACAGAGTGACTTACACTATTACAGCGGAAAGCCAGCTGGTAATTAGCTTGTCTTTTTGCTGCTAGAACCGTTCTCGAACATATCTAGAACTATCGAGCTTTAGCAAAAAGCTCGAGTTCTAGTTCAATCTAGAACAGCCCCCAAAATCACTCGAGCCGCGAACTGGAGAACCTCGAACCGCGAACCGCGCTCAACTCTAGTCATTAGGTCACCACAGTTCACTACCGCCAGCTCTCACTCTACTTTATCTGTGACCTGGCTGCTGTGAACTGCGGTGACCTCATGAAGTCCCCACTCATCACAGCTGCCAGGTGTTCTCACACTACATTCTGTGTGACCCAGGTTCTGTGAACTGCTTTTCCAGCATATAGGGGTTCGTTCTTCAAAGTCTGGGAAACTGAGTCAGGATACGTTGTGGGACCTTCATGTGGGATACATCGGCTTTTTTTATTTTTTAATAAATTGGTGAATGAGGACTCAAGTGCGGGGGTGTTTTCTTAGAAAAAAATAAACAAACAAAAAATGATTTTATTTATGTACATCTACTGGGTTAGTAATAGAGGTGTCTGATAGATACTGCTCCGATACTAACACCAGGGTTTGATGGCAGCTTACAATTCACAGCTGATATCAACCCCATAAACCACTACCCTGATTGCCAAGACAGTAGGGAAATCAGGAAGAGCCAGGCAAAGCTCCAGAATTGGAAAAGATAATGTATGCACTACTTCTGGGGTGGCTGTGGGCTGCTATTTGTAGGCTAGGAAGGGCCCAATAACCAATTGCCTGCACACCCTGATAATACCAGCCCCAAGCTGTCAGTTGTACCTTGGCCAAGGATGAAAAATGGGGGGACCACACACCGTTTTTTAAAATTATATTATTAAAATAATTGAAGAAAAATACAGCTTGGGACTCCCTCTATTTTTCATAACCAGCCAAAGGGCAGCTGAAAGCTGAGGGTTGCAGCCCGCAGCTGCTGCTTTACCTGTACTGGTTATGAAAAATAGGGTCATTTTTTTTTTAGTCAAGTCATTTTTTCCCTTTAATTATTTATGAATTTGGCCAAATAGCTGTACAAGCTGTCTGCTTTTGATTTTTCTAGCTTTGCACATCTTTTACACATAAAAAAACATTCATTTCAGCATCATGTGTTTTTTTCTGGTACCAGTCACACAGATGTCACATGGCGGTCACACAGACATCACACACGCAGCCATGGACAGCACATGGATAGCACACTCACGAATGGACAGTAATTGGTTGCATTCAGATGCGCTCCCAGCCTGTGGTACAACGTCTAACTGCAACCAATCACAGATGCTGTATGCAAGTCAGTAGCAAAATAAATAAATAAAAACAATTGCCATAGGGTTCCCTGGTAGTATGATACCCAGCACAGATAAAACCCATGGCTTCAAGCTGCAGCCAACAGCTATGCTCTTATCTTGGCTGTGTATTAAAGTAAGAGGAACCACATTTGGTCCCTTCCCCAATTTTGATACCTAGGCAAGATAAAGCTCAACTGAACAACTGAATCAACAAGCTCAGCTGGGGGCTGGTATTCTCAGACTGGGGAGGTCCATGCCTATTGGACCGCCCCCTAGCCTAAAATAGCAACCTGCAGCAGGCCCAAGATCCCATCTATTAGATAAATGACCGCACGTCGTTTTTTAAAAGTTATTTATTTAAATAATTTAAAAAAAAAAGCCGAATGTGGTTCTTCTTATTTTGATACACAGCCAAGATAAGCGCAGGGCTGGGGCTGTAGCCATGGACTTTATCTGTGCTGGATATCATAATACGGGGGGACCCTACGCCAATTGTTTTATTTATTTATTTTTATACCACGAAGGCAGCGCCTGTGAGCGGTTGCAGTCAGACGCTGTAACACACCGCAACCTATCACAGGCGCCAGAACAGCCAGTGGGTGGGGAAAGCAGTGAATATGTGAGAAGCCTAATGCGCGGCACCGGAAGTCAATGCGCGATCTGGAAGCAGTGTGCCGCCATGACGGATCCTCGGTAAGTAGAGCACGCACGCCTATCCACCATCCCTGCTACCAACATTTTTAATCTCCGGATTCTGGTCCCCATAGACTTATGTGGGGACCAGATTACAGATTAGAACCGGATTTTAAAAAAAGCTAACAGGGAGGTTACCTGTCTGTCCTGGTTATCTGCGGGTCCGCTCATCTGTAATTGCAATACATTTCTAAGTTTCAGGTGATACAAGCAAACAAGATATTCAGTCTTCTCACATTCAAAGTTAAATGCAAATATTAAATCCATTACTCTGGAATTCACCTTTCTACATAATATGCTGAAAAAAAGTAAAAAAAAAAAATAGAGTTAAAGTGGTGAAGAAAACACAATTCTGCCATTGTTTATTTGGGTCTTTCATTTATGACATACAGTATATTGTAAGGTAAAAATAACTAGACAGCATGATTCTTCAGTTCAGAACGATGTGTGTATATGAATGAATATATATATATGTATATATACTGTATATCTAATATATAAAGCTGAATGTGTGTATGTATGTGTGTGTGTGTGTGTGTGTGTATGTATGTGTGTGTGCGTGGGTGTGTGTGTATGTCCGGGATTGGCATCTGCACCGTCGCAGCTACAGCCACAAAATTTTGCACACTCACACTTCTGGACCCCGAGAGCATCATAGGCTATGTTTTGAGGGGAAATTTTAACCCCGCGCTTTACAGTTATTCACCAAAAAACCTGCCTCCATTAAAGCGAATGGAGCTGGGAGCCACAGTGCAGCCAGAACTTCAGAAGAATGCGCAGCTACGCCCTTAAATGGAATGTTGACGTGTCACAATGCAGCCAGGGAAAGAGACAGACACAGACAGGGAAAGAGGCAGACACAGACAGGGTAAGAAATAGACATAGACAGGGTAAGAGACAGACACAAAGAGACAGACTGACAGGGAAAGAGACAGACAGGGAAAGAGGGGGAAAGAGAGAGAGACAGGTTAAGAGACAGACACAGACAGGTAAAGAAACAGACACAGACAAATACAGACACAGGGAAACAGACAGACATGGAAAGAGAGGGAAAGAGACAGACAGGATAAGAGACAGACAAAGACAGGTAAAGAGACAGACAAAGAGACAGACACAGGGAAAGAGACAGAGGGAAAGAGACAGACAGGGAAAGAGAGGGAAAGTGACAGAGATAGATAGACAGACAGGGAAAGCGATAGATAGACAGACAGGGAAAGAGATTGAGACAGGCAGAGATAGACAAGGAAAGAGACAGACAGACAAAGAGATAGATAGAGAGACAGAGAAATATATACAGAGGGGGAGACAGACATTATAATTACATTTATATCTATTTGTTTTGTGGTTTTTGTTAATACATTCTATTTTGTTAACAAAAAGTTATTAACCGGGTAGTACAGCCAGTATGTATATATATATTGTGAGGTAGCGTGGTCGGCTGCGCAGCAGAAGACACGGGATCCAGGCATCAAGGTTCACAGCATCCGGTTTAATAGTCAAACAAAAGTCCACAACAGTACACATGGGCCTCTCCGGCAGAAAACTCAGGGAGTTGTGTTCACTCCCTCACACACTAAGCCCCACGCCCATCTTCCTGTTTCCTTTTAACCCTGTAGGGAAACAGCATTAACCCCGGAGTGGAGTTACTTTCTATCATGGAGTGAACACAACCGGGGCGAGACGTACCGGCCGTCATAGATAATCCCGGTCACAGTCTCACATACCCCCCCCCTCAGTTCAAGCGCGCGGGGTTGAACTCCCGCCATCAAACACGGGCCGCGGGACAAGGCATCGGCGTTGCCCTGCAACCTACCGGCCCGGTGTTCAACCGTAAACCGGAAGTTCTGCAGAGAAAGGAACCACCGGGTAACCCGGGCATTCCATTCCTTGGCGGACCTCATCCAGACCAGTAGAGAGTGATCCGTCACCAAGCAAAACTGCCGTCCCAGCAGGTAATAGCGTAGGGACTCCAAGGCCCACTTGATCGCCAGGCACTCCTTCTCCACTACGCTATAATTCTGCTCGGGAGGGGTGAGCTTCCTACTTAGGAAGGTGACGGGGTGTTCCTCCCCCTGAACCACCTGAGACAGCACTGCCCCCAGGCCGACCTCCGAGGCGTCAGTCTGTACTATGAACTCCTTCCGGAAATCAGGGTTTACAAGAACGGGCTGTCCGCACAGGACCCCTTTTAGGGCCCGGAAGGAGTCCTCGGCCTGCGAAGTCCAGCGCACCATGACGGACTTCTTGCCTTTGAGAAGGTCCGTCAAGGGGGCTGATAGTCCCGCAAAATCTTTTACAAACCTCCTGTAGTACCCCACGATACCGAGGAAGGCCCTAACCTGCTTCGTGGTCAGGGGTCTAGGCCACTTCTGGATCGCCTCAACCTTGTTAATTTGGGGCTTAATCACTCCTTGGCCTATCACGTAGCCCAAGTAGCGGGCTTCCGTGAGTCCCAACGCACATTTCTTGGGATTGGCTGTCAATCCGGCTGTTCGAAGCGCGTCGACCACCGCTTGTACCTGTTCCAAGTGGGTCTGCCACTCGGAGCTGTAAATGATGATGTCATCAAGGTACGCTGAAGCATACGCCTGGTGGGGTTCCAGCACCAAGTCCATAAACCTCTGGAACGTGGCCGGAGCGCCATGTAACCCAAAAGGCAAGACAACATAGTGGAAGACACCCTCCGGCGTAACAAAAGCGGTTTTCTCCTTGGCGGACTCCGTCAGTGGCACCTGCCAGTACCCCTTGGTCAGGTCGAGCGTGGTAAAATATCGCGCCTGTCCCAGCCTATCAATCAGCTCATCCACCCGCGGCATGGGGTAGAGATCGAACTTGGATATTTCGTTCAATCTCCTAAAGTCATTGCAGAATCTTAAGGAGCCATCGGGTTTTGGTATTAGGACAATGGGACTAGCCCATTTACTCCGGGATTTTTCGATGACCCCCAGGCGTAGCATTGTCTTCACTTCCTCTGATATGGCTTGTCTTCGAGCCTCCGGCACGCGGTATGACTTCAGGCGTACCTTCAGGTGGGGCTTGGTGACAATGTCATGTCGTATTAGACTGGTCCTACCCGGCAACTCGGAGAAGACATTGGGGTTCTGCTGAACCAGCCGTCTGGCCTCTCGCCTCTGTTGCTTGGTGAGGGCTTCTCCAATCCTTACTTCCGGTTCGTCCTCTCCGGAGGTTGCTGCAGCCGGGTTTGAACGACCCGAAGAGGAGGGAGATGGGGAAAAATCAACCATCAGGCTTTCCCGTTCCTGCCACGGTTTTAATAGGTTGACATGGTATATTTGTTCAGGTTTCCGCCTACCGGGCTGCAATACTTTATAGTTGACCACCCCGACTCTTTCCTTTATCTCGTAGGGGCCTTGCCACTGAGCCAGGAATTTACTCTCCGCTGTGGGGATCAATACCAACACCCGATCCCCGGGTTTAAAGGTCCGCACGGTGGCTTGTCTATTGTAGCGGCCGCTTTGCGCGGCCTGAGCCTCCTGTAAATGCTCCTTCACAATTGTCATGACCGCGCTTATGCGGTTCTGCATTCCTAAAATGTGTTCAATCACACTTTTATGGGGGGTGGGCTCTTGCTCCCATGTTTCCTTTGCCAGGTCCAACAATCCCCGGGGATGTCGCCCGTATAACAATTCAAAAGGCGAAAACCCCGTGGATGCCTGTGGCACCTCTCGTATGGCAAACATCAAATAGGGAAGCATCATATCCCAGTCTTTCCCGTCTTTGGAGATCACCCTTTTGAGCATGGTTTTCAGGGTTTTATTGAATCGTTCTACTAACCCATCCGTCTGAGGATGATACACAGACGTACGCAACTGCTTGATCTGGAGTAGCCGGCATAGTTCTTTGGTCACTTTAGACATGAATGGGGTCCCCTGATCCGTAAGGATCTCCTTGGGCAACCCCACCCGGCAGAACACAGCAAACAACTCCCGAGCTATAAGCTTCGCCGCAGTATGTCTGAGAGGTATCGCCTCTGGATACCGGGTGGCATAGTCAACGATTACTAGGATGTGTTGGTGCCCTCGAGCAGACTTTACGAGGGGCCCCACCAGATCCATCCCTATCCGTTCAAAAGGGACTTCTATAATGGGTAACGGTACCAACGGACTGCGAAAGTGGGCCAGTGGTGCGGTAAGCTGACACTCCGGGCAGGTTTCGCAGAACCGTTTTACCTCCCCAAAGACCCCGGGCCAATAGAACCTTTGCAATATTCGCTCCTGCGTTTTCTTGACCCCTAGGTGGCCACTCATCAGGTGTTTATGAGCCAAGTCGAGGACCCGCCGGCGATACGGCTGGGGCACCACCAACTGCTCTACCCCCACGCCCCGTATTTCATCTACCCGGTAGAGTAAATCCTGCTTAAGAGCGAAATGGGGGTACCTTACCTGGGCACCGGGCAGCTGTGCCACCCCGTCAATTACTATCACCCGATTCCGGGCATGTATTAATGTAGGGTCCTGGAGTTGGGCTGTCCCAAATGTATCCGGGGATGCCTCCAAGTCCGGGATGGGCTCGACCATCTGAGCCTCTCCTGCCAATACCTCTAGGGGTGACCTATCGGGTTCACACTCTGTCCCTATCATGGGGACCCCTATGGCAGGCGTCCCGGATTCAGGATTGTAGGGCTCAGGTCCCGGACTGACCAATATCTGAGGGGACTTAGGAGGTCCCTTCCATAAAGTCCAAAAATAGGGCAGATCCCTTCCTAGGATCACGTCATAGGGAAGAGAGTTAATAAGTCCCACCTCATGTTGCACCTGACCGCAAGGTGCTGTGATGGTGACAATCCCCGTGGGATAGTCTCGGCGGTCCCCATGTATGCAAACCACCCCCACGGTACATCCTGTGGCCTTTACTTTAGCCCTTAGGGTTGATCGCACAAGGGTCACTAAGCTTCCGGAATCCAACAAGCCGGTAACCGGACATCCATTCACCTGTATTTGGCACAAGTGGGGCTCAGTCTCTGGGGAGACCAGGTCAGCGGTACACACCACCTGAGCATACATTGAACCCCGCCGGGTAACCCCACAATCCATGGGCTCCGTGGTGAGTGGACACTGGGCTTCCATATGTCCCACCCGCTGGCACCGCCAACATCTAATAGGGAAGGAAACCCCCTTGACGAGTTGTCGTTTGGGGTACATAACCTTCCGGACCTCAGGGACGGAGGGTACGGCCTCAGACGGGACGGTAGCGGACTCCCGCACCGGTGTCAGCGGTGGGTCCTTGACCCTAGGCTTGGAGGGGCCGGACCGACGGGCGGTACGCAAAGTCTCAGTGTCCCGTATCAAGTCCTGCGTAGCCACATGCCGCTCTACCAGGCCCACTAATTGATCCAGGGTACTTGGGTCGCCCTGTCCTACCCACCGTTGAATAGTGACGGGCAAGGTGCGCACAAAACGATCAACAACTACCCTTTCCACCATTTGCGCCGGGCTCAGAGTGTCAGGCTGCAACCACTTTTTTACGAGATGCAACAAGTCATAGGCCTGTGAGCGTACGGGTTTGGCTTCCTCATAGAACCACTGATTTACCCGCTGAGCCCGTACATAGGTATTCACCCCCAATCGAGCAAGTATTTCGGCTTTCAGGGTTGCATAGTCTATGGCGTCCTCGGTACAGAGGTCCAGGTACGCTTTTTGGGGCTCCCCCGTCAGATAGGGCGACAATACCTCAGCCCACTGGGGGGTCGGCAGCTTTTCCCGCTCGGCCACCCGCTCAAACACCGCCAGGAACGCTTCCACATCATCCCCCGGGGTCATCTTTTGCAACGCTTGTCTCACCGCTTTCCGGACGCTGCCGTCGTCACCCGGTCCCGGGGTTGTTGCTGCCGGTCCGGCACGGATCGACTTGGCCAGGAGGACCATCTGTTCTTGGTGCCTCTGTTCCTGCAATTTCAAGGATTGCTGCTGATGATCCAACGTCCGGAGCAGGTGTGTATTAGTCTGCTGTTGCTGTGCAGTAGCCTGAGCCAGGTGCCTTAGTATGTCCTCCATAACGTCGCCAGGTTTGGGCTGTAGTATAGCCGCTTGAATCCAGGACATGTGCTACCGGGTCACCAGAAATGGAAGCTACACCTCACCGGGCTGGCATGCCCGCCGATTCTCCACCATATGTGAGGTAGCGTGGTCGGCTGCGCAGCAGAAGACACGGGATCCAGGCATCAAGGTTCACAGCATCCGGTTTAATAGTCAAACAAAAGTCCATAACAGTACACATGAGCCTCTCCGGCAGAAAACTCAGGGAGTTGTGTTCACTCCCTCACACACTAAGCCCCCACGCCCATCTTCCTGTTTCCTTTTAACCCTGTAGGGAAACAGCATTAACCCCGGAGTGGAGTTACTTTCTATCATGGAGGGAACACAACCGGGGCGAGACGTACCGGCCGTCATAGATAATCCCGGTCACAGTCTCACAATATATATATATATATATATATATATATATATATATATACACAGTACATACCTTCTCATCTCTAGAACAACTGTTAAGAGGAGACTTTGTGCAGCAGGCATTCATGGTAAAATAGCTGCTAGGAAACCACTGCTAAGGACAGGCAACAAGCAGAAGAGACTTGTTTGGGCTAAAGAACACAATGAATGGACATTAGACCAGTGGAAATCTGTGCTTTGGTCTGAGGAGTCCAAATTTGAGATCTTTGGATCCAACCACCGTGTCTTTGTAGAAAAGGTGAACGGATGGACTCTTCATGCCTGGTTCCCACAGTGAAGCATGGAGGAGGTGGTGTGACGGTGTGGGGGTTCTTTGCTGGTGGCACTGTTGGGGATTTATTCAAAGTTAAAGGCATACTGAACCAGCCTGCCTACCACAGCATCTTGCAGTGGCGTGCTATTCCATCCGGTTTGCGTTTAGTTGGACCATCATTTATTTTTCATCAGGACAATGACCCCAAACACCCCTCCAGGCTGTGTAAGGGCTATTTGACTAAGAAGGAGAGTGATGGGGTGCTACTCCAGATGACCTGGCCTCCACAGTCACCAGACCTGAACCCAATCGAGATGGTTGGGGTGAGCTGGACCGCAGAGTGAAGGCAAAAGGGCCAACAAGTTGTCACGCTCCCCGGGTCCCCTGCTCTGCTCCCCGGCTCACCTGCCACGCTCCCCGGCACCCCTGCCTCGCTCCCCGGTTCTTCGGTCCGGTCTCCGCCGCTCCCCGCTCTCCAGCCTCCATTGCCTGCGCTTCCCAGGCGTCCTGGTCCCCGCTCCCGGCGCCCGTCGGCTTCTCAGCCCCAGCCCGGCTCTGCTGCTTCCTCCTCACCGCTTCCTGCTCTGGCTTCTGGCACCCGGGCCGCGCGCATGCGCATTAGGGCGCGCGCGCGGTCATTGACCCTTTCTTAAAGGGCCAGCGTCCACTGACAGGAAATGAAGCACACAGGTGCAGGGTATAAAGGGGTTTAGTGTCCAAGTGGGCGGGGCCTGTTCTTCGTGTTTCCCAAGCTAGGAGTCAGGTCTCCTTGTGTTCCTGTGAGATACTCACCTCTCTCTCTTCTAGAGCCGATCCTGCCTTGCCATCCGGTCCTGCTGAATCCCGAACCCCGAACACTGTCTATCTGCCATCCTGACAGTCCGTACCATCTCTGATCCCTGCGGTGACCCGTCATCTCGCTCCCACGGTTCCGGACCCCGCCTGACATCATCTCGGCTTCCGAACCTGAGCTCCGTCACCCGGACTACCATCAGTGACTCCGTGGTCCCAGGGACTTCACCATTCTACTCTGTTGCACGGACTGTCCTGCTACCTGTAGTGCTCCAGCTACCGGACCCCTTATCATCATCAAGGAGTTCGGCCCAGTGGATCCACCTCCTGGGTCTGCCCGTCCACCTGGCCCTAACAGTAAGAACAGGCCATGGATCCCGCTGAAGCACTAGCAGCCTTACAGGAGGAACTCACACGCCAGCGTGAGACTCAGACCCGCATGCTGCAATTCATGTCTTCTGTGGACGCCCGCCTGAACACGCTACAAGCGTCAGTTACGTCTTCAGCATCTCGGGCTTCCACTAGACAATCCACGGCTCCAGCACCCGTGGCAGCCTCTTCGGATGCTTCCAGACTTCGTTTGGCCTCACCACCCCGGTACGCCGGAGATCCCAAGACCTGCAGGGGATTCATAAACCAATGCTCCATCCATTTCACGCAGCTGCCGCATTTGTTTGCCTCCGACCAAGCCAAGGTCGCCTTCATCATGTCCCATCTAGAGGGTGAGGCACTGGCGTGGATGAACCCCTTGTGGGAAAGGGAGGATCCTGTGACCACGAACATCCAGGAGTTCCTGCAGGCATTTCGTGGCACCTTTGACGAGCCCGGACGCGCCTCCGCGTCTGCCTCATCTCTTCTCCGGTTACGTCAGGGGACTCTGACGGTGGGTCAATACGCCATCCGTTTTCGCACCTTGGCTTCGGAACTCGGGTGGAACAACGAGGCCCTAACCGCCGCCTTCTGGGAAGGACTCTCGGGTCGAATTAAAGATGAGCTGGCTGGTCGTGACGTACCGTCCACCCTGGATGCCCTGATTACCCTAGCGACTCGAGTGGACATTCGCTTTCAGGAGCGATCCAAAGAGGTGTCCCGTGAGAGACGTCCGGTACGGCATTCCTCTCCTCCGCAGAAGCCCGCCGTACTTCAGTCAACGGCATCTGGTGTCTCCGTCCACGAGCCCATGCAGATCGACCGTGTGCGGCAGTCTGAACAACGTCGAGCAGAGCGGCTCGCCAAGGGCCTCTGCTTCTACTGCGGAGAGGGCACACACCTGCTGCGCTCCTGTCCAGAGAGGCCGGGAAACTCCAAAGCCTAGGGTTGGTAGGAGAGGCCACCCTAGGTGCTGGGACTCTCTCAGACCCGGTTACGTGGACTGTGCAAGTGACAACGGGAGAGACGCGGTTCACGGCTGAGGCGTACCTCGATTCTGGGGCAGCAGGCAATTTCATCCAGCAGGCCACAGTGGACAAGTACCAGCTGCCTGTTACTCCACTCGACAAACCCCTCGTGATTGCCTCTGTGGATGGGAGACCCCTCTCTGACACCATCTCCTGGATCACCAGGCCGGTTGAACTGCGTATCGGTGCCCTGCACACCGAGAACATCGCTCTCTACGTCCTCCCACACATGTCCCATCAAATCCTGCTGGGACTCCCCTGGTTAAGGACACACGAACCATCAGTCAGCTGGGGCACTGGTGAAATCACCCGATGGGGCTCTTCTTGCCATGAGAACTGTCTGAAGACCATACAACCCATCCGACGACCTCCGGTTCCAGAGTCCCTACTGGGACTGCCCTCGGCCTATTGGTCCTTCGCGGACGTCTTTGATAAAAAGGAGTCAGAGGTACTTCCGCCACATCGTCCTTACGATTGTGCAATCGACCTGCTCCCGGGAACCACACCACCTCGAGGACGGATATATCTATTGTCTCCAGCCGAAACAAGGGCCATGTCTACTTACATCACAGAGAGCCTGGCAAGGGGATTCATTCGGAGATCCTCCTCTCCTGCTGGAGCAGGCTTCTTCTTCGTTAAGAAGAAAGAAGGCGACTTACGCCCATGCATAGACTACCGGGGATTGAACCAAATCACCGTGAAAAACAAGTATCCCCTGCCGCTCATCCCCGAATTGTTTGATCGGCTTAGAGGAGCTCGTGTGTTCACCAAGTTGGATCTTCGGGGTGCCTACAACCTGGTCCGCATCCGCTCTGGGGACGAATGGAAGACCGCGTTCAATACTCGCGATGGGCACTATGAATACTGCGTGATGCCCTTCGGCCTGTGTAACGCACCAGCAGTCTTTCAAGAATTGGTGAACGACGTTTTCCGGGACCTTCTCTACGTCTGTGTGGTGGTGTATCTGGATGATATCCTTGTCTTCTCTCCAGACCTCCAGACCCACAGAGAGAACGTGCAGCTGGTTCTACAAAGACTGAGAGAGAATCGTCTGTACGCCAAGTACGAGAAGTGTGTTTTTGAGCAGTCTTCTCTCCCCTTCCTGGGTTACATCATCTCCGATACCGGACTGCAGATGGATCCAAAGAAGGTCTCCTCCATTCTCAACTGGCCTTCTCCTTCTGGACTGAAGGCAATCCAACGCTTTCTGGGATTCGCCAACTACTACCGCCAGTTCATCCCTCACTTCTCTGCCCTGACTGCTCCTCTCTCCGCCTTGACCAAGAAGGGGGCTAATCCAAAGGACTGGTCACCTGTGGCCGACGCCGCGTTTGGCTCTCTGAAGCGGGCATTTGCCTCCTCTCCTGTACTCCACCGTCCGGAGTTAAACCGACAGTTCACCTTGGAGGTGGATGCCTCCTCCTCGGGAGCCGGAGCAGTGCTCATGCAGAAGTCCTCCTCCGGGAAGATGGTGACTTGCGGTTTTTTCTCCAAGAGCTTCTCAGCGCCTGAACGCAACTATACCATCGGTGACCGAGAGCTATTGGCAGTCAAACTGGCTCTGGAGGAATGGCGCTACCTTCTGGAAGGAGCAGTGTACCCAGTTATTATTTACACGGACCACAAGAACCTGGAATACCTGCGGTCTGCTCAGCGACTGAACCCACGGCAAGCCAGGTGGTCCTTGTTCTTTGCCAGATTCGATTTCCAGCTCCATTTCCGACCCGCGGACAAGAATGTACGCGCTGATGCCTTGTCCAGGTCTTTCATGCCCATGGAGCAGGAGGAGGAGACATCCCAACCCATCATCTGTCCTAGTAAAATCATTCCGGTGGCTCCTGTCACCCTGGCCCAGATACCGCCCGGGAAGACCTATGTCTCTGAGTCTGACAGGCAAAAAGTGTTACACTGGGGCCATGCCTCGAAAACAGCCGGTCATGCTGGTCAGAAGAGAACATGGAGTGCGATTGTCCGTCATTACTGGTGGCCATCCCTTCGCACGGACGTCGCTTCTTTTGTCTCTGCCTGCTCCTCTTGTGCCAGGAACAAGACGCCCAAACACCTGCCATATGGCCGTCTTCTGCCTCTGCCTATACCCTCAGTTCCGTGGCAACACATTGCTATGGACTTTATTACGGACTTGCCATTGTCCTCCGGACACACAGTCATATGGGTCGTGGTGGATCGATTCTCTAAAATGGCTCATTTCGTCCCTATGGCTGGACTGCCCTCTGCCCAGGAACTCGCGGACGCCTATATACATCACATCTTCCGCTTGCATGGCTTTCCATCACACATTGTGTCCGACAGAGGAACTCAGTTCACCTCCCGCTTCTGGAGGTCTCTCTGCAAACATCTGGGAGTGACTCTGGACTTTTCTTCAGCGTACCATCCTCAGTGGAACGGCCAAGTGGAACGGGTCAATCAGATCTTGACCTCCTTCTTACGTCACTACGTCAACGCCCATCATGACGACTGGTCCACGCTTCTTCCTTGGGCTGAATTCTCCCATAACCACCACGTCAGTGAGTCCTCCTCCAGCTCTCCCTTCCATGTCGTTTACGGACTTCAGCCTTCCGTCCCATTACCTGTATCCTCTTCCTCGGATGTCCCTGCTGCTGATGCTGTAGTCCGTGACTTTTCTACAATTTGGGACTCTGTCAAGACGTCCCTTGAACGTGCTTCCCTGCGGATGAAGAGACACGCAGACAAGAGACGTCTGGACCCTCCGTGTTTCTCTCCTGGAGATCTCGTCTGGCTTGCTTCCAAGTACGTCCGATTGAAGCTACCATCCTACAAGCTGGGTCCTCGCTACATCGGACCGTTTAAAGTCCTCAGCAAGATCAATGAGGTCTCCTACAAGCTACAGCTCCCGGCCACGATGAGGATACCCAACTCCTTCCACGTCTCCCTGCTCAAGCCGGTTGTCCTTGGTCCCTTCTCCGCTGCTGCCAGTTCGGCTCCTCCTCCTATTGCCGATGACGACATCTATGCGGTAAGGGATATCGTGGCCATGAAAACTGTACGGGGCCGACAGTTCTTCCTGGTGGACTGGGCAGGGTATGGTCCTGAGGATAGGTCCTGAGAGCCCCGGGAGAATGTGGGCACTCCTCTGATCCGTGCCTTCCTGTCCCGGTTGCGGGGAGGGGGGCGTGGGGGGGGGGTACTGTCACGCTCCCCGGGTCCCCTGCTCTGCTCCCCGGCTCACCTGCCACGCTCCCCGGCACCCCTGCCTCGCTCCCCGGTTCTTCGGTCCGGTCTCCGCCGCTCCCCGCTCTCCAGCCTACATTGCCTGCGCTTCCCAGGCGTCCTGGTCCCCGCTCCCGGCGCCCGTCGGCTTCTCAGCCCCAGCCCGGCTCTGCTGCTTCCTCCTCACCGCTTCCTGCTCTGGCTTCTGGCACCCGGGCATTAGGGCGCGCGCGCGGTCATTGACCCTTTCTTAAAGGGCCAGCGTCCACTGACAGGAAATGAAGCACACAGGTACAGGGTATAAAGGGGTTTAGTGTCCAAGTGGGCGGGGCCTGTTCTTCGTGTTTCCCAAGCTAGGAGTCAGGTCTCCTTGTGTTCCTGTGAGATACTCACCTCTCTCTCTTCTAGAGCCGATCCTGCCTTGCCATCCGGTCCTGCTGAATCCCGAACCCCGAACGCTGTCTATCTGCCATCCTGACAGTCCGTACCATCTCTGATCCCTGCGGTGACCCGTCATCTCGCTCCCACGGTTACGGACCCCGCCTGACATCATCTCGGCTTCCGAACCTGAGCTCCGTCACCCGGACTACCATCAGTGACTCTGTGGTCCCAGGGACTTCACCATTCTACTCTGTTGCACGGACTGTCCTGCTACCTGTAGTGCTCCAGCTACCGGACCCCTTATCATCATCAAGGAGTTCGGCCCAGTGGATCCACCTCCTGGGTCTGCCCGTCCACCTGGCCCTAACACAAGTGCTAAGCATCTCTGGGAACTCCTTCAAGACTGTTGGAAGACCATTTCTGTTGACTATCTCTTGAACCTCACCAAGAGAATGCCAATAGTGTGCAAAACAGTAATCAAAGCAAAAAGTGGCTACTTTGAAGAACCTAGAATATAGGACATATTATCAGTTGTTTCACACTTTTTTAAGTATTTCAATTCCACATGTTTTCATTCATAGTTTTGATGTCTTCAATGGGAATCTACAATTTTTATCATGTCATGAAAATAAAGAAAACTCTTTGAATGAGAAGGTGTGTCCAAACTTTTGGTCTGTACTGTGTGTGTGTGTGTGTGTGTGTGTGTGTGTGTATATATATTGTGAGACAGGGGATATAGCTCAGCTGGGATCTTTGCTTTGGTCCAAGCGAGTGGCTATGGATTCACAGATGACAGCGGCAGACTGGCAGGTTCCAAACAGATACGGCCACTGCCGTGTTTATTGTGTACACTTATCCCTCAGTGTTACACATGCAAAAACAGGAAAATAAACGTCTAAGGCCGTCTGGCCACTAACTAACAACAGAATGCTAACTCCAAAATAAACCTATGTAACAAACAAAACAGTATTCTCTTACTGTGTGGGTTCCTCAGCACAGCCAGTGGAGGTATGGAGTCTCAGCCCCAGCAGCCCTGAGCCTGTACCTCTCCTCAGCAGCCTCCTCGTTCTGAATGCCTCCTGATTATTTCAGGTGATCCAGTGAGGAATCAAAACCCTGGATTGAATGTGGAGAAGGGAGCAACCAGTCCCACTGCTATTCCTACTGATTGCTCCAGGAAAAACCGAGCCCAAAATTACAATGAAATAAACAGGCTTCAGTGACTACCTTATTGCTGAGCCAGATATAATGTTCCCCGCTTTTCCCAGTCCATTTGCATGGGCCGACTGCTCCACAATCAATACATGGAGACATATGAAATGAACCGAGGAGAAACATATCTGTTCTCTAGTACTTCTCCCCTCGGCATCTCACATACCCCCTCCCTCTGTTCGAGCCCGTGGGGTCGGACACAATGACTTAGCAAGCAGTGCGTTCTAGACAACGCGTCTGCATTCCCATGTGCCGTGCCTGCTCTGTGCTCCACTGAAAATTTAAAATTTTGTAACGCCAAGAACCAGCGCGTCACCCGCGCATTGCCCTCTTTTGCCTGGGACATCCATGTCAGGGGTGAATGGTCCGTCACTAGCCTAAATCGGCGTCATAGTAAATAATAGCGCAAGGTTTCCAGGGCCCACTTCACAGCTAAGGCTTCTCGCTCAACCACACTGTATTTTTGTTCTGCCTCCGTAAGTATTCTGCTTAGATAGCCCACTGGGTGTTCCTCGCCGTTCACTTCTTGCGAAAACACCGCGCCGAGGCCAACACCAGAGGCATCTGTTTGAACAATAAACTCCCGTGTAAAGTTTGGGGTAACCAACACTGGTTGGTCACATAAAGCCTTTTTCAACCTTTGAAAGGCGTCCTCTGCTTCTGCGTTCCACTTTATTGAGACAGAGGTTGACCCCTTGGTAAGATTCGTGAGTGGGGCTGCGATGGTAGCAAAATTTTTGATGAACCGCCGGTAATAACCAACGATCCTCAAAAAGGCTCTGACCTGTCTTTTGGTGACCGGTTGTGGCCAATTCTGAATGGCGACCACTTTGTTTGCCTGAGGTTTTATAACTCCTCTACCAATGATGTGTCGCGGGCGGAGGAGGGGACGCCGCGCCCTCCCACTGCTCGGGTCCGGCTGCTGCGGCCTGCTGCTGCCGCTGCTCGGTGGCTCGAGCAATGGGCCGGATCCCGGGGACTCTAGCCGGCGCTCGTCGCCCGTGAGTAAAAGGGGGTTTTTGGGTGTGGGGATTGTTTATTGTCCGTGACGCCACCCACGGTTGTGGTGATTTGTTGACACCACCGCTGCTCTGTATGGGGATCCCGGGAAGGATGGTATGGAGCAGCCAGTTGTTGTGTTGCCCCTCCGTGGGTAGGGGTTGGTGATCCCGGGGCCCAGTGATGAGGTGGGAGATGCAGGGCTTGGTGGGCGCAGGGACGCGGGGACAGCGCTGTGCCTTGCGGCACTGTGGTACTCACTCAGCCTGAGACGTTGACACAGTTTTCGGTAAAACAAACGGCTGGAAAGACGGTTCCCACGGATGGCTGCACTTGCTTTCCACAGTAGGTGACGGTCCCTCTGTGCTGCACCTAAGTTGATGATGGTTGCGATGGGTTCCCACCGGTAACCCGCTCCCCGACTTGGTTATGGGCCGGAGGAGCCCTACTTTGCCCGCAGGCGCTGGCCCTGAGAAACTGGTGCCATGGCGGTGGCGGTGTCTCTCCGTTACGGTTGGACTGTTGCCTTCCATCGGGACTTGGTTGTTTGGAGACAGACGTCCCCTTCACTGACGGATTTGGCAAGTTATGGCGACTCCTAGCCTTGCCGGGATCCGAAAGGCCCCTGCCCTGGTGCTGACTGTTTTTCGTATACTGCTCCAGACTGCCGGGCCACTACCCGTCCGCGGTCCTTCCAGCAACCTCCAAGCAGTCACCCCTGCAGACTATCACCGCCGTCTGCTGACCTTGCTGACACTGTCCGGGGCACACACCCGGACCAACTTCAGGCTTTACTACTGTCACTTCAGCTTTTCTCTTTAGCTTTACTACTACTTCCTTCCACTTCACTTCACTTTCCTCCCTCCACTGTTTACTCTTCACTCTCCTAAACTGTTCTGCTTGGTTCCTGCCGCCTCCAGGGCTGTGAACTCCTCGGTGGGCGGAGCCAACCACCTGGCCCACCCCCTGGTGTGAACATCAGCCCCTGGAGGAAGGCAACAAGGATTTTGGTTAGCTTGGGTGTTCCTAACTGGGGTGTAGGGTGTGGTGGTGTGATGACCTGTGACCCCTGGCTTGCCCAGGGCGTCACAGATGTATCCCAGATAGCGAGCTTCTTCCAACCCCAATGTACACTTCTTGGGATTGGCAGTCAAACCGGCAGTCCTTAGAGAGTCCAAGACAGCTTGCACCTTTGGCAAATGAGTTTCCCAGTTATCACTAAAGATAATGATATCATCCAAATATGCGGATGCATACTGGACATGGGGCTTTAGGACAATACGGCTCCATGCAAACCAAATGGCATATCCCAGTACTGGAACAGTCCCTGTGGCGTAACAAAGGCAGTTTTCTCTTTGGCAGTGAGGGGAATCTGCCAATAACCTTTTGTTAAGTCAATAGTGGATATGTATCTGGCGGAACCTAGTCTCTCTATAAGTTCATCAACTCTTGGCATGGGGTAGGCATCGAATTTCGATACCTCATTCAACTTGCGAAAATCGTTACAGAACCGGATAGTCCCATCGGGCTTGGGCACCAGCACGATAGGACTAACCCACTCACTCCGGGACTCCTCAATAACCCCAAGTGCCAGCATTTTCTCTACTTCCCGGGCAATGGCTTGTCTCCGAGCCTCAAGAATTCGATACGGTTTTAACCGTACACGTGTCTGAGGGTCGGTGACAATGTCATGTTTAATTAGGTGAGTACGGCCAGGTAGTTCTGAAAAAATATCTGCATTTCTCTGTACGAACTCCTTGGTTTCTTGTATTTGGGTCTTGGATAGCGTGTCTGCAATACCCACCTCTGGTGGTACTATCTGGGGGTCACTTACCTCAGATGTTGGTGCCACTCGAGGCCCACTATCAAGGGTAGTTTCCACTACCAGACTCTCTCTTTCCCGCCAGGACTTAAGCAAGTTTACGTGGTAGATTTGTTGGGGTTTTCTCTTGTCTGGTTGGTGTACCTTATAATTCACTTCACCTATTCTTTCCAGCACCTCGTATGGCCCCTGCCATTTTGCAAGAATCTTAATTTTCTACAGTAGGTACCAAGACTAACACTCGATCCCCGGGTTGAAAAACTCGTCTTATAGCTGCCCGGTTGTACACCCTGCTTTGGGCGCCTTGTGCGCGCTCCAAACATTCTTTGACTATTGGCATAACTGCCGCAATTCTGTCCTGCATAAGTGTTATATGTTCAACTACACTGCGGTAAGGAGTCACCTCTTGCTCCCAAGTCTCCTTGGCAATATCCAACAGGCCTCTGGGACACCGCCCATAGACCAATTCAAAAGGTGAAAAGCCCGTGGAGGATTGGGGTACCTCTCGTATGGCGAACAAGAGATATGGCAGGAGAGTATCCCAATCCCTCCCGTCCTTATCCACTACCCTTTTCAACATCCCCTTTAGGGTTTTATTAAAGCGCTCGACCAGACCGTCCGTCTGAGGGTGATACACTGAGGTACGCAGGTGGGAGATTTTTAGTAATTTACATAGTTCTTTGAGAATACGAGACATAAAGGGGGTCCCCTGATCCGTAAGTATCTCTTTTGGAATGCCTGTGCGAGAAAACATGTTCAAAAGCTCCTTTGAAATTGCTTTTGCATTGACATTCCGTAAGGGTACAGCCTCCGGATAACGGGTGGCGTAATCTAGTACCACCAAAATGTATTGATGACCCCTGGCAGATTTAACTAATGGACCGACTATATCCATTGCTATCCTCTCAAAGGGCACCTCTATTATTGGCAAGGGTACCAGGGGGCTTCTAAAATGTGTCATAGGCGCAGTCAACTGGCATGTAGGACAGGATTGACAGTACCGAGTTACATCTCCCACCAGACCCGGCCAAAAGAAACGTTGCAGAATACGGTCTTTTGTCTTTTCTCCAGCCAGGTGGCCCCCCAAGGGATGTTTATGTGCCAGGTCTAAAACCACCTGACAAAAGGATTTGGGTACCACTAGCTGTTCCACCACCACTCCTCGCATCTTGTCAATGTGGTATAGCATGCCCTGTTGCACTGCCACATGTGGAAACACATTTTGAGCCCCTGGGTACACTGGGTTTCCCTCAGAGACCTTCACATTTTCCCATGCCCTTGTTAAAGTTGGATCTTGGTGTTGAGCGGTCCCGAAATTATCACGGGCCACCTCAAGACCTGGCATCTCTATAACATCCTCTAGTGTGTCCGCCTCGCCTGCAAACACAGCCAGAGGAGAGTCTACAGATTCTGGCGCTACCCCTGTGTTGGGTCCCCTATCTTGCTCCAGTGGCTCAGGGGCTAACCCCAGGGTATCGTTCACCAGTTTTTCTTCAACCGGGGTGTTCACGCCATTTCTAACGTTCCACAAGTCCCAGAATAAGGGAAAGTCTCTCCCCAGGATTACACTATGCAACATAGTCTTTACAATCACCGCCTGATGTATTTTGGCCCCCAAGGGCGTGGCAAGAGTTACCCAGGCTGTGGGGTAGTTTTTAGTATCGCCATGTATGCAACTAATGCCCACAGTTGAACCTGTTATTACTCCAGGGTCCACCAAGCTAGCATGTACCAAGGTTACTTGACTGCCAGAGTCTAAGATGGCATTCACACTATAGCCGTTGACCTCAATGCAACACACATGTTGTTCATTTCCTGTGAGGATCTCCGCAGCACAGACTGACTGTACGTATAATGACAGACGCCTTGTAGTGTTACAGTCCATAGGCTCTGTAGTTAATGGGCAGTTAGCAGCTACGTGGCCGAGCCCACGACATCGCCAACACTGTATAGGCCCTTGCCTCCCAGTTGGGGACCTCAGTCTGGGCCTGGTGACTTGCTGAGAAATTACACCACTAACATAGTCCTTTGTGGACCTGCTACCCCTAGTTGCAACATTCTCTTTTGGAAAAGGAGTAGTTTTAGCAGGACTTTCAGGCGATTTCCTAGAACCCCAGCAAGGTGAAAGCGTCCCCTGGAGTAGGCTTTCAGAAGCGCTGTAACGCTCGACCATATTCACCAACTGGTCAGCGCTAGTTGGGTCATCCTGTCCGACCCACCTCTGGATCTTACCCGGTAAGGTTCGCAGGTACTTGTCTAGGACAACACGTTCCACCATCTGTGCGGGCGTCAAAGTTTCTGGTTGCAGTCATTTTTTTTACCAGATGGATGAGGTCATGCATTTGTGAACGAGCTGGCTGATGTGCCACAAAAGTCCATAGCTGTACCCGCTGTGCCCGTACATATGTGTTTACTCCCAGCCTTGCCAGGATTTCGCCTTTTACTTTACTATAGTCCATAGCATCAGCTCCACTTAGATCATTATATGCCTTTTGCGGATCTCCAATCAGGAATGGAGCGACCACTTCAGCCCATTTGTCCACCGGTAGGCGCTCACGTTCTGCAATACGTTCAAACACTGCCAGATATGATTCCACATCATCATCAGCAGTCATTTTAAGTAAAGTCTTTTGTACAGCTTTCCGCGCACTGGCAGGGCTTTGTGCACGGTCCTCTGCATCTCGCGGCTGCCGAACCAAGGCCTCCTTTATTGCATTTAACTGCTCTTGGTGCATTTGATGCTGCTGCTCTAGCGCCTTCTGGAGGTAAGTATTGGTCTGTTGTTGCCGGGCACTGGCCTGTTGTTGCTGGACATTGGCCTGTTGTAGCTGGGCATTGGCCTGTTGCAGCTGGGTATTGGTCTGTTGTTGGTTAATGTCGGCCTGCACCAACTGTTTCAGCAGCTCCTCCATATTGCTGGTCTCTTGGCTCTTCAGCAGCACAGGAGTTTTCAGCCAGGACATTAACAAGAGACAATGCCCATAGAACGGTTTATCTGCAGTCACAGTCCAATAGCCAGTAATGCCCGCATTCGCCACCATTTGTGAGACAGGGGATATAGCTCAGCTGGGATCTTTGCTTTGGTCCAAGCGAGTGGCTATGGATTCACAGATGACAGCGGCAGACTGGCATGTTCCAAACAGATACGGCCACTGCCGTGTTTATTGTGTACACTTATCCCCCAGTGTTACACTTGCAAAAACAGGAAAATAAACGTCTAAGGCCGTCTGGCCACTAACTAACAACAGAATGCTAACTCCAAAATAAACCTATGTAACAAACAAAACAGTATTCTCTTACTGTGTGGGTTCCTCAGCACAGCCAGTGGAGGTATGGAGTCTCAGCCCCAGCAGCCATGAGCTTGTACCTCTCCTCAGCAGCCTCCTCGTTCTGAATGCCTCCTGATTATTTCAGCTGACCCAGTGAGGAATCAAAACCCTGGATTGAATGTGGAGAAGGGAGCAACCAGTCCCACTACCATTCCTACTGATTGCTCCAGGAAAAACCGAGCCCAAAATTACAATGAAATAAACAGGCTTCAGTGACTACCTTATTGCTGAGCCAGATATAATGTTCCCAGCTTTTCCCAGTCCATTTGCATGGGCCGACCGCTCCACAGTCAGTACATGGAGACATATGAAATGAACCGAGGAGAAACATACCTGTTCTCTAGTACTTCTCCCCTCGGCATCTCACAATATATATATATATATATATATATATATATATATATATATATATACACATATACATACACACACACATTATAATGTGGTTACCCATTCAACTTGCTCCTTGAGGTGACGACAGGAACACTTTTTCTTAAACAAGTCCACCAGGTTTATTTATCAACAGATAAACTGCTCTCCAGGACCATAACACAAGCCCTCTTTCAGCTTCAAGGAACATAAACACGATTTTACAGTATGTTTCACTTGCTGTATAGTTGCCACAGGTTCAGATACATCTTCTCTCTTGAGGTATCCCTGTGGAGTACTCAGCAGCCTCCACACACAGGCTCAGTCAGGACTAGTGAATCCTCTCTCTCTCAGAGGTTCCTTCTGGAGGTATAACAACCTCCACACACTGACCATGTGTCAAACAAACGGACTCCATTATACATATGAGACACACCCATGGGTGGAGGTATGTGGATAGGCAGACACACGCTAATAAGTTCTAGGTACCATAGCCACCATCTTACAATATATATTATATACTTACACAAAATTTACACCTATTCTGTCATAACGATTTTTGCATACAGAAATAATAGTTGCGATGTGCAGTGTGTAGTGATCTAATGTTCCAGTCATGAGAAGTCTGATTCATAAGCCGTATGCAAATCAGGCTGGAAATGCATTGGGGGTGTGTCAGTGCATTTATTCTGCTACTTCTGTGTACACTGACACGCCCTGAATGCACTGATTTGTATTTGGTTTCTACAGTAGATTTCTCATGACTGGCACATCGGATCGTTACACAAAAGGTGTCATTTTTATTGGCGGGCAAGCACCTACACAGCGATAGCGCTACTTTCTTATGTAAAAAAAATGCTGACGGGCTCCCTTTAAAAGTGAATCTAGGAGTTAACAATGAAATTCCCATATAATTATACTGACTACACTACCCATAATCCCATCATTCTCTATATAATAAAACATAACGACATCAGTAGATGCTGTGGGCTGATCACTTGTGAGCCCTGCATGGTCTCTTTGCGGCTGAAGATTTTAATGATTCTTATAATTCCTTGGCTGTCATCTTATAATTGATGGAAAGCATCTTGTGTTAGGCAGGCTGCGTCTTACTATTATATCTCCCTGCTATTCCCACTACGCCCATTCTCCAACTTATTTTGACAATTATTCTTTAGGCGACATACTGAGCAATTATCAAGGCTTACACTAAGCCTAATGATATGTTGGCCCTAAGTACAGATATTTATTACATCTGCACGTAACGTCCGTGGACTTGTAGAGGGATAAGGAGGTGGGTGGATTCATACCAGAGACAGACTATAATAATATTGTCAGCCCATCTCCTGCCATCAATTCCCCACCGATAGTAAAATGTGGAGCAGCTTGATAGATGATATCCTTTTAACGCTGAGGTTTGGCAATTAGCATCTAATTAATCAACAACCCCCTCTTGTGGTAAATTGTGCTAATGACAGATAACACTGCAGTCGTATAATTAAGAGTCATTTAATCAGCTAGATCCCGAGTGGATTAGTCCTCTTGTTTTTTTGCTGAGACAGATTTTCTATGTGATTTTCCTCTGAATATTTCGTTATATCTCGGAATCGCTGTCACCTGCTAAGACTGGTTTCACACATCCGGCATTTCGCCGTATTGGCGGATTCGGCACACGCCAGTACAGTGTATACAGCACAATGGCAGCGCTGCAACTTCCGGGTCACATGCTCCAGTCACATGACAGCATGTGACTGGCACTTGTCATGCTGCCATTGTACTGTATACACTGTACTGGTGTGTGCCGAATCCGGCGAAAAACCGGATGTGTGAAACGGGCCTTACTCTGCATTTACCCCACCAGGATATGGAATATTTGGGCTCTCTTACAATAAATAATTGTACAATGAAAATTTCTATATCTTTTTTTTTATTATACTTTGTATTTTATTTTCTCTCAGTATTTTTACATCTAAATTTCAATCTGATACATCTGACAGCTACAATGTATCCGGTCTAGACAAACGGCATATAGCTTCACTGATTGTCACGCTTTAAACATTGCACGCGTGTTCAGACCATCAGATGTCTGACGCACAACAAATTTCAGGCAACAGGAGAAAAGCAGGTTTAATACCGCGCCAAACCACAGGAATGCAGATGAAATTAATAGATCTCTTTTCTTTATTTTCACAGGTCTACGCGTTTCAAGGACATATCCGTCCTCTTCCTCAGGACAAATGCAGAGAATACTATGGCGAAACAGAGGCTACAGGCTCTCATATATGTGTTAGAAAAAGGCCACGTATGCATTAATTGCGTCATCAACCTCCTCATGACTCATAGACACGTGGAGGAGTGAATAAAGTTCAAAGTGTTGATAAAACAGAAAAAAAGAAAAAAAGAAAAAAAGGAGAAAAAAGAGAAAAAAAGGGAGGATGAAAGCAAAAGAAGAGAAAGAAGATGAAGAAAAAGTGTGGAAAAATGAAATGAATAAATGGATGAATGAAATGTAGTGATTGGGACTCAATTAACGTTGAACAAGTGTGTGGAAACCTACGGATCCACAAAAATCATATGTACATGCCTTGAGAAAAATATATGTGATGATTTTAATAAATGAACAAACGTTAATTGAGTCCCAATCACTACATTTCATTCATCCATTTATTCATTTCATTTTTCCACACTTTTTCTTCATCTTCTTTCTCTTCTTTTGCTTTCATCCTCCCTTTTTTTCTCTTTTTTCTCCTTTTTTTCTTTTTTTCTGTTTTATCAACACTTTGAACTTTATTCACTCCTCCACGTGTCTATGAGTCATGAGGAGGTTGATGACGCAATTAATGCATACGTGGCCTTTTTCTAACACATATATGAGAGCCTGTAGCCTCTGTTTCGCCATAGTATTCTCTGCATTTGTCCTGAGGAAGAGGACGGATATGTCCTTGAAACGCGTAGACCTGTGAAAATAAAGAAGAGATCTATTAATTTCATCTGCATTCCTGTGGTTTGGCGCGGTATTAAACCTGCTTTTCTCCTGTTGCCTGAAATTTACTCCATTTTGCGGGACTGCTGCCTTCCACGTCACTTTCATGCTGACAAAGGGGTTGTGACTGTCACAACCACACCAGGTGAGTGTTCCTTTTTACATTCACCCCACATTGTTATATCGGGTAAGACCCTATTTGCGCCTTTTTTTCCCACAGCCTTTTTGCTTCCTGACGCACAACAAAAACACACCACAACAACACAAATAAGGGGGACACTGGGAATACAATAACAATGGTGGGCCCTGTCACTAGTGAGAGGGTAGATGGTAGATGCCCATATGTAAGGAGGTGGTCAGAGTACCAAGGATGTGAAGAATCCCCCCCTCTGAAGACACCGACCGCAATGTTTCTAATATTTTGTGATTGATGTTGTAAGAAGATTCTATGATATGGTTATGCAGTAAGTGTGCTGATGCTCTCTAGTAGCTGGAAAGGGGTACAGCATTGTATTGGATGTAATGTACGACCATATGCCTTTAAGTGTAAAGTGTAATATGTTAGGTACTTGTGACCAAGTAATGTGAGATACCATGGTTTACAGAAGGCAAACTGTAGAAGAGTTATAAAAGTTGTTAACATAGAAGTGCTGGTGAAATGCAGTATGGCCGGGTTACTCAGCCGCATTGTCACAGCAGTTGCACCAGGGGTGAAGTATAAGTTTTACCCCTGTGAGGAGTTTTGAGACTAGATCCCTGGGAGGGAAAAAATGTTGAGGGAGTGAAGACATGGTGCCGTCGGTGGACTGGTCGCCCTACAAGCAAGTCTGTTGAGGTGACCTGCTGGGCAACATAGGGGATTTGCGAGACTCACCGAGCACCAGGAGGACAGTGAGACTAGAGGTCCAGTCACACTAAGCAACTTACCAGTGATCCCAACAACGATAGGGATCGCTGGTAAGTTGCTAGGAGGTTGCTGGTGAGATGTCACACTGCGACGCTCCAGCGATCCCACCAGCAACCTGACCTGGCAGGGATCGCTGGAGCGTCGCTACACGAGTTGCTGGTGAGCTCACCAGCAACCTGTGACCAGCCCCCAGCGCCGCGTGGAAGATGCTGCGCTTGGTAACTAAGGTAAATATCGGGTAACCAACCCGATATTTACCTTGGTTACCAGTGCACGGAGCTACACGTGCAGAGAACAGGGAGCAGCGCACACTGAGCGCTGGCTCCCTGCTCTCCTAGTTACAGCACACATCGGGTTAATTACCCGATGTGTGCTGCAGCTAAATGTGCACAGAGCAGGGAGCAGCGTACAATGCTTAGCGCTGGTGTGTCGCCCTGGGCAAGCCAGGGGTCACAGGTCACAACACCACCACACCCCACATCCCAGGTAGGCACACCTAAGCTAAACTACAAATCCTTGTTGCCTTCCTCCAGAGGCTGATGATTCACACCAGGGGGTGGGCCAGGCGGTTGGCTCCGCCCACCAAGGAGATCACAACTCTGGAGGTGGGAAAACCAGGCAGTCGAGCTCAGGGCGAGCTTGTGTAAACAAGATTAGCCCAGGGAGGGCAAGAGTGAAGTCCAGTGAAGGGCTAGAGTAAACAACAGAAAAGTGGAAAAGGAGAAAAGCAAGAAGTGGTGACAGAGCAGAGAGTGTGCAAAGCCTGAAGGGTCCAGCTTTGTGAGGGCCAGAACAGCAAGGTCAGCGACGGCGGTGACTGTCCGGAGGGGGACCGTTTGGAAGTTCCTGGAAGGACCCCGTTGGCTGTGTGCCCGGTGGTCTGGAGCAGTGTTCCGAAAGACAGTCAGCACCAGGGCAGGGGCCTCTCGGACCCCGGCAAGGCTAGGAGTCGCCAAATTTGCCGAATCCGTCAGTGAAGGGACGTAGATTCCCCCAACAACCAAGTCCCGATTGAAGGCAACAGTCCAACCTGTACAACAGAGGCACCGCCACCGCCAGGGCACCAGTCTCTGAGGGCCAGCGCCTGCGGGCAAAGTGTAGTGCTCCTCCGGCCCAGCTTGAAGCCGGGGAGCGGGTTACCGGTGGGGACCCATCGCAACCATCCGTACATACAGGTGCAAGGAAGAGGGACATCACCGTCACCTACCGGGGAAGCAAAGCAGCCGTCTGTGGGACCGTCCTACCAGCCGTTGGTTTACCGTACAAACTGTGTCACGTCTCAGGCTGAGTGAGTACCACAGTGCCGCAAGGCACAGCGCTGTCCCCGCGTCCCTGCGCCCACCAAGCCCTGCACCTCCCAAGCCATCACCGGGCCCCGGGATCACCAACCCCTACCCACGGAGGGGCAACACAACACCTGGCTGCTCCCCATCACCATCCCCGGGATCCCCGCATTAAGCAGCGGTGGTGCTACACATCACCACAACCGTGGGTGGCGTCACGGACATTATCCCAACATCCCAAACAACCCCCCTTTCACTCACGGGCGAGGAGTGCCGCTCGAGGAGAATCCCCGGGATCCGGCCTACGGCTCGAGCCACCACTGAGCAGCCGGACCCGAGCAGAAGGGGTGAGCGCGGTGTGCTGACACCCTCCTCCCCGCCCGCGACAACTTGGCGTCACGAACAGGATCTTACCGCTCTGCCGTCTGGTAGAGGTGCGCCTTGTTACCGCTGGAGGTATCCGGCAGAAAAATTTCAGAAGCCGCCATCTTTGGCGCGAAAAGTTCCCGCTCGAGCGTCTTCTCGAGCAGTAGAGGCGCGAAGGCTAAAACCCCGCCCCGAGAGAGGAGGGGCCGGAAAGAGCTAAGGGGGACGCGATGGCGGCCGTCCGCATGTAGCTGCGGCTATAAAAGCAGGGACGCCAGGACTCTGCAAACATCCCGTTCCTGGAAGAAAGAGAGAAAGCCATCATGTGGATGCCGTCCCGCGACACCGTACCCCCCGCGCCTGGAACCGCGGCGTGGGTGGAGATCCGGACCGCGCAGCTCTACCAACGGCTGCAGGTAAAGATGCAGCTCCTCATGGAGGAGTGGGAGGCCGACATGGCGGACGTTGTAGCCACCGTGCGGAGACGCGAGGAGGAAGCGGAGAAAGGGAGGGTGAGTGACCCACGTCCCGATGCCCAGGAAGGGCCGGTCATCGCGGCTGCGGGGCCCGGTCCAAGCCCTCTCCCTTCGCTGCCTCCCTCGCCACCCGTCCCGGAGGCCGTGACCCCGCCACTAGGCCTGCTACCATTGCAACCGGTAGCAGTACCCAGCGTCCTCGCCCAAGCGGGCCAACCTGTAGCCGGAGCCCGCAGCAAGTCAGCGGTGTTGCCATGGAAGACTCCGAAGACCGAACCGGAGGCATCCCCTGAGAAACTCCCCGAGCCGGAGCCGATGACCCGCTCCGGGCCGAAGGCCCAGCAGCGGAAAGCCCCTAGGCCCATCCCCCACACCTCGGCTGAGGTTGCGCCGGGTTGTTGTTGTAAAGCAGCGCCCAAGGCCAAGACACCGCGGGACATGCCACCCAGATTCTTAACAGTGGGCAATGTCCAGGATGTCCCGCGGGGCCCGACCCGTGCGCCGGCGCTGGCGGCAGCGCCGTACTGGGATAGGGAGCCGGTACCGCTGGGCCTGGAGATCGCCGAGAGGGAGCGGAAGAAGGCTGAGATGGTGGCCAGAGCGATCCGGGAGAAAGAGAATCTCCGGCAAGCGATGTTCCGTGACCGGGGACCGCTGTACGAGGGACAGGTGAGGCGGTTTGATGTCCGCCGGGGCTACGGGTTCATCTACGAGCCGGGCCTGGAGGCTGAAGTGTTTGTAGCCCGGCGGGATGTACATGCTCACCTGCCCGAAGAACATCCCGGCCGTAACCTGATGCCGGGAGACATTGTGCAGTATACCCGGCACTTTGGGGAGCGAGGGTGGTTTGCGCTGGGCGTTAACCTCAGGAGGGGCCCGGAGGCCCGAGCGAGCGCAGACCTCTACCCCTTGCCAGCAGCCCCAGCGCTTGAAGAACCGGAGTAGGGCAGCGGATGCCCGCAGCACCGTCCCCGTTGGGACCACCTGCTTGTTTGTTGAAAAGTTTAAAAGTTGAATGATAAGAAGAAAAATGATTACCGAACAGTAACCAGATTTGTTTTTGTGATTTGCAACCGGCTGGAGCCGCCACCGTTGTCCCCGTGGGGACCGTTTAAAAAGTTATGCATGGGAACTATCCATGGACAAGCCCGTGAACTTTGCAGGGCAACCACAAACGTTAGTGGCTTGTAAATATGTTGGGTACCGTTACCGTTTCCGCAGGCCGCCTCCGGAGAGGCAGGTTGGAGGGAGGGCCCTGAGCAGAGCAGGCCAGGGCCCAGCCACCAAAGGAACCGGTGGCTACCCTCTGGAGGGAAGGACAGATCCCGCTCGGGTACCGTGTGCTGGACTGTGGGTCAAGGGGTGCTGCCTGGGCTTTAGGGGCAGCATCAGGGCCAGGTTACTTGGGTGGGAGAGAGCGGAAACCGTGACCGTATACCGTTGAAACGTTAAAAGAAAATGTGCCTCCCGTCTTGGGAAGAATTTATTAAAAATGTTATGCATGTTGTTTAACCCTGTTATCCCTTTTACAGAAAAATAAAACCGGTGTAGGACGGCAGCCCGCGGACGGTCTGCGTTTTGCTAAGGGGGAATGTGTCGCCCTGGGCAAGCCAGGGGTCACAGGTCACAACACCACCACACCCCACATCCCAGGTAGGCACACCTAAGCTAAACTACAAATCCTTGTTGCCTTCCTCCAGAGGCTGATGATTCACACCAGGGGGTGGGCCAGGCGGTTGGCTCCGCCCACCAAGGAGATCACAACTCTGGAGGCGGGAAAACCAGGCAGTCGAGCTCAGGGCGAGCTTGTGTAAACAAGATTAGCCCAGGGAGGGCAAGAGTGAAGTCCAGTGAAGGGCTAGAGTAAACAACAGAAAAGTGGAAAAGGAGAAAAGCAAGAAGTGGTGACAGAGCAGAGAGTGTGCAAAGCCTGAAGGGTCCAGCTTTGTGAGGGCCAGAACAGCAAGGTCAGCGACGGCGGTGACTGTCCGGAGGGGGACCGTTTGGAAGTTCCTGGAAGGACCCCGTTGGCTGTGTGCCCGGTGGTCTGGAGCAGTGTTCCGAAAGACAGTCAGCACCAGGGCAGGGGCCTCTCGGACCCCGGCAAGGCTAGGAGTCGCCAAATTTGCCGAATCCGTCAGTGAAGGGGACGTAGATTCCCCCAACAACCAAGTCCCAATTGAAGGCAACAGTCCAACCTGTACAACAGAGGCACCGCCACCGCCAGGGCACCAGTCTCTGAGGGCCAGCGCCTGCGGGCAAAGTGTAGTGCTCCTCCGGCCCAGCTTGAAGCCGGGGAGCGGGTTACCGGTGGGGACCCATCGCAACCATCCGTACATACAGGTGCAAGGAAGAGGGACATCACCGTCACCTACCGGGGAAGCAAAGCAGCCGTCTGTGGGACCGTCCTACCAGCCGTTGGTTTACCGTACAAACTGTGTCACGTCTCAGGCTGAGTGAGTACCACAGTGCCGCAAGGCACAGCGCTGTCCCCGCGTCCCTGCGCCCACCAAGCCCTGCACCTCCCAAGCCATCACCGGGCCCCGGGATCACCAACCCCTACCCACGGAGGGGCAACACAACACCTGGCTGCTCCCCATCACCATCCCCGGGATCCCCGCATTAAGCAGCGGTGGTGCTACACATCACCACAACCGTGGGTGGCGTCACGGACATTATCCCAACATCCCAAACAACCCCCCTTTCACTCACGGGCGAGGAGTGCCGCTCGAGGAGAACCCCCGGGATCCGGCCTACGGCTCGAGCCACCACTGAGCAGCCGGACCCGAGCAGAAGGGGTGAGCACGGTGTGCTGACACCCTCCTCCCCGCCCGCGACACTGGCTCCCTGCTCTCCTAGCTACAGCACACATCGGGTTTATTAACCCGATGTGTCCTGCAGCTACATGTGCACAGAGCAGGAGCCGGCACTGACAGTGAGAGCGGCGGAGGCTGGTAACAAAGGTAAATATCGGGTAACCAAGGACAGGGCTTCTTGGTTACCCGATGTTTACATTGGTTACCAGCCTCCGCAGAAGCCGGCTCCTGCTGCCTGCACATTTAGTTGTTGCTGTCTCGCTGTCACACACAGCGATCTGTGCTTCACAGCGGGACAGCAACAACTAAAAAATGGCCCAGGACATTCAGCAACAACCAACGACCTCACAGCAGGGGCCAGGTTGTTGCTGGATGTCACACACAGCAACATCGCTAGCAACGTCACAAAAGTTGTTAGTTAGCAGCGATGTTGCTAGCGATGTTGCTTAGTGTGACGGGGCCTTAAGACCCAGGGTGTTAGACGGGGTCAGATAGCTGGTAACAGAGTTCAGCCAGGAGAACTGAGATAGCCAGAAGGAGTACCAAGCAGTGCTGGAGGGCATTGGAATAAGGAATAGATAAGTTTAATAGATAAGAGGAAAGAGACTGTTTTAAGTGACTGCATGTTGTATAGAACTCTTGCTACATAAATTACAGTGAAAGTTACATTTCAGAAAAGAGAAACCGTCCATATGGTCTCCTTGTTTGTTCCTGCACCAAAAGAAAGAATAGACAGTCACCCTGAGTGGCAAGTAGGTGGACGAAGCCCAAACATTCACGGGCCCGATTATCTGCATGTAGCAAGGGCCAGGGGATTGCAAGACACCCTGACCATGACTACAGCGACCCCTGTGCCACCTGTTTACACATACATGCCGCTGTACCCTGCACTCCTAGCCAGACCCTATACAGGCTCCGCACCTGTTGCTGAGCAAGAACCTGAAGCCCTGAAAAGACTCTACAATACTCCTGGCAAGTGAGTGAGAAGGAAAGACTCACAAGACCCACCGCTGCACTAATGCAACAAGAGGGTAGATGAGACAAATAGGAGTATAACAACGAAAATGGAGAAGATACAACTTCAGGACGAATCCTCAGCAGCTCCAAGAAGGCCAGAATACAAATGGTTTTATATAATCAGCAAGGATTGCTGGTAAACCTTTCTACTTAAACACAAAGAGGCTTGGCTACAAAGCAGCTGCAGCTGACCTGCCCTGCTGGGAAGCTGCTGGCAACAAAACTGACATTAACTGTTTAAGCACCAAGAGAAATGAAACAACATTTAAGTGTAGAGTCCCAGATGGGAATGAGTCAAAACCGTGACACTGATACATTGCAACAAAGCCTCATGCCAGCAAATAGATTTACAGGGAACCTGTCAGGTCCCCTCTGCCCTCCTACCCAGCAGCATTGATACCTGTATTCCCCAATTCCCTCCCTAACCAGCCCTGTATAATGCTATGATTGTTAAAAAAAAAACACTTATAAACCTCGCTTTCCCTATACACTAATTAGACCTGTGACTAGTTGCAGGGGCGTTAGTTCCCCAGACTAGTTGGCCCTTTTTCCATGTTATCACGCTCCTGTGGGTGGATAACATGATTTCCACAAGCAGGCATTACCTCCAGCTCCTGGAAATCTCGCGCATGCGCTCGGCTCATTTCAGCCGCATTAGTGCACCTCAGAGGCAGAGTGGAAGCTTCCTGGCTTCATTAAGTGCGCTGCACATGACTAGAAGTTGGCTTATATACACGTCTTCTGAATCTCCAGTGATGCCCAGTGTGCCTGTTGAAGCTGGGATGTGTACACCCTGCTTCTTAGGTGTACTGACGAAATGAGCAAAGCATATGCGCTAGATATCCACACGCTGGTGTTAACGCCGACTCGTGGAAATCATGTTATCACGCCCACATGCTGGTGGGGTTGGAGGGCTTGGGGCACCTGACAGGTTTCCTTTAATTCTGCCATGCACATTAGATGTCAATTAGTCAAACGATGGTGGTAATCCCCACACACAGTAGGGCTAATTCCGCCGAACGCTCCTGTGCTTTCTACGAGAGAGCTGTTACCAGATAAGTCCGGTGGCAGCTAATCTCCAGGAGACAATACATCGGCAGTCCGAAGTCAGACATGCAGGGTCGATATTTCCCTCAACAAGTAATTGTCTGTGGCCTCCATACACATTAGGCCGAGGCCACACGGGGATTTGTGCGAGTGCTCGCATGACACTCGACGCATGCTCGCAGCACAGCGGGAGCCAAGTGTCATGCGACTGTGGTCCGATCGTGCGATCAGACCAAAGTTGTGGAGTTGAGGGCCGGCGCTGTAAAGGGGAGGGAGGAATTTATTCCCTATCTCCTCCGTTGCCGGCTGATGTGAGAATCGCACTGCTCTCGCATTACACCGGTGTAATGCGAATGCAGTGCGATGGTTTTCTTGCCCCATAGACTTGAATGGGTCCGAGTGGAACAGAATCGCATTGCACCCGCAGCATGCTGCGACTGTTTTCTCGGTCCGATTAGGGCTGAGAAAATAATCGATCATGGGAGCTGCCCCAGAGAGTAATATTGGTCTGAGTATTGGTCCACTCGCACTGTTTTTCTCGCCGTGTGTCCTAGGCCTTAGACTTTTGGCTGAACCCATCCATATCAGTGGGTTTGAACGACATTAGTCTAATGTGTATATGGGGCCTTTAGTTCTAGTCTGGACGCCCCTGAGTCTTGTATGTATTCTGTGTTCACATCTCCATGTTTTTTGCCCCCGCCCCAAAAATAAGAGACATGACCAATGTTTGATACAAGTTATGGGTCAAACTTTGCCATTCAAATCAAATGGGTCCATGAAAAAAATGAATTCATGTGTCATATGAGAACTGTTTAATAAGTAGTTTGAATATTTTTTTTTTCTGGAATAGGAGAATAATTGATGCTATACTGATGGTAAAAAAAGGACTCATGTACTAAACACGGATAGAAACCAGATCCCACACATTAATGAAAAACTGTCAATTTTTTTTCTTGTGTGCTTTTTGTTGCCACTTTGAGAAAAAAAAATCTGTTGCTTGAAAAAAAAAAAAAAAGGTAGTGTGCTATTTATTTTGCCTGGAAAACAGGAAAATTAGCCCCAATGAATGACAGTAGGGCTAATCCACCTGAAGATCTGTGACGCCCGACTGAAGGCAACAGCCCACCGAGGGGGATAGAAAGCCACCGCACAGGCAGAGAGAACCCACGGGCCAGCGTCTGCGGGCTTACGGACTCCACCGACACATACATAGCCGGGGAGCGGACTCCCGTCGCTGAGGCATAGGCAGTCTACACAAACACAACACGGTGCAGGAGAAAGGCCAAGACCACCAACTCGGGTGGGGGACCAGACGCAGCCGGCTGCGGGCACCGACCACCATCAACTTTGTTTACCAGAGACTTGTGTGTGTCAATAATCGTGAGTACAACAGTGCCATCCGGCCGTGCACCGCCCAGCTCCCCCCAACGGGTCCCGGGGCCATCATCCCTGCCCATGGAGGGGTTAACATCTTGCTGCATAACCATCTCCCCCGGGTGCCCCGTAACTGCAGCGGTGGTGTCTACACCTTCACCACATCCCGTGGGTGGCGTCATGAACTCAAACACGGCTCCAGCCGTACACCTACCTAACCAACCCCCCATCGAGATCGCCCTTGCAGAGCGATGTGACCCCCGGGTCCAGAAGCGCTCGAGCCACCCACCAAACGTGCCCGGATCCCAGCGGCTCGGCTGCAGACGAGTGCAGGGCGGTACAGATCTGCAACATATCCGCGCCACAAGTCTCAGACATCTGTCATAGAAGACATATTTGCATTCAAGTGTAGCTAATAGAGGATTTGCCTGGACCTGACACCTGAAGCTCAGCTGGAAGGCTACGGTTCAGACTTGCATCACAGGCCTGGGGCCATTTGTTTGTGCCATGTGATATCCATTTCTTGCGTAAATGACATGTTTCAGTTCTTATAACAGAATGGAAAAATTATGCTGAGAACGCCAGTATGAATCTGGTCTAAGAAGTATAAGGTTCCATAGTCTGTCTCAGAGCTCATCCTGTGCTGTTTCTATTTGTCTTAGTTAAAACTGTTATTTAATGTTTTTCATGCTTGTCTCTGCTGCCATCTACTGGTCAGACCTTTCGGCTCCTCTGTTTCTTTTGTCCAGCCCATGGGAGTGTCTGATGACCCTCTTGCATCACATCCTGGTATGTTCATTCCAAACCGGAGTTTTGTGAGAAACACATCCCTTATTGGAGCGGCTGAAGCAAAGTCTTCTGACCACGTAGTAGCCTCAGAGACAAACATTACTGGATAATTACAATGCCAAGTACTTGGATTACTGCACTCTGCATGTCCTAACCTTTGGAGAAAATAAACCACCATTGTTTCATCTCAGCATGTGCATGTTTCACTCTGGAGTGCTCTGGTCCTGTCTGCCTCACCTATAGGAAAAACGAAGGTAAGATTCTCACAACCTCTCACAACTACACACCTTCCATCGCCTATAAGTGGGGACAGAACAGTCAGAAGACTGCTTAAGAGCCCAAAGCAAAAACTTCCTTGAGAGCCCAATCTACAGATCCCTAAGAGCCCTGTAACTTCCCCTGTAATCTGCCTAGCAACAAGCCTTGTGCACTAGTCTGCCTGCACAGTGCATGCCTGGACAAGCCTAAGGGGAAGCTCTCCCATCTGCCACGTCCTGTGTCACCTCTGCTTGCATTGTAAGGCTATGTTCACACTAGAAAAATGATTTTTCTTAATAAAATTTCTTAAGAAATTTCTTAAGAGTGAAGGATTAGTGCACCTGCGTTAAAAAACGCACCAAAAACGCACCTGCGTTTTTGGTGCGTTTTTACCGCTGGTTGTTCCCTGCGTTATTGTGCCAATTATCTATGGTAACTAACGCAGTTAGCTGCAGAAAAGAAGTGACATGCTCATTCTTTTTCTTAAGAAAATCTACTTAAAGAATTTTCTTAAGAAAAAAACGCAGTGTGCGCACAGCTAATTTTTTTTGCCATAGGTTTTGCTGGGGAATGTCTGCAGAAAGGTTACAAGAATTTCTCAAGAAATTTCTGCAGCAAAAACGGACCAAAAACGCAGGTCAAAAACGCAGTGTGTGAACACAGCCTAAAGGGACAGTTTATGCACCTGCTGCTTCTTTCTTGCTATACTCCTTCTATAGACTTGCAGTACATTATACCTCATTACTGCACATTGCTGGACTGCGAACCCCAAGTTTTGCTAAAGACGCCTTGGGAATCTCATCAGGGAGTCCTTGCAGAGCTGCACAACAATTTTCGGACCCCTATTCAAAAGTCAAGTTTCTTAAAGAGACAGTATACCTTAAATCAAAATGGCCGAAAAAGACCTCGGACAGTTCCCCACTGCTGAAACAGAGCAAATACAATCTGATACTGTCCATTAAGAAGCCCAGGAGGCAGAGCCCATGCTTTCAGCAGACCAAGTTGTCCGACCGAAGCGCTCTTCCAAACCCATGATAAAGACCACTGAAAACTATCACACTATGAAAGATGAGCTATGTGAACACCTGGAAGAACAGTGGGAACGAGTCACCTATTACATGCCAAGACTTGAATCCTCATCAGGTGATGCCACATGCTTACAAGCCGCTCTGGAACGGCTGAACACAGCTCATGAAAGATACAAGAGACTGTCAACAAGGTACATTACCTTTCTAAAAGACTTTAAAATTGATGAAGCTCTTTCAGACCAGAGCAAGGCAGAAGAGGTGGACAAGGAAAGAGATGCCAAGGTGCAAGATGCCATAGACAAGGCCGAACACCGTATCTCTCACCAGCAAGAAACCAGATCACACCGATCAACCTCATCTAGACGTTCCTCTCGGTCATCCGGGTCATTGTAAAATGATTGAAATTAATACATCAAGTTATCAAATATTTCATAGTAAGACATATACGTTCATAGTTCTGTTCATGTTGGAGGGCATAGGTTATTAATAAAGTTTATAAGGGATAAATATGCCCATATTGAATATACTTGAGTGCTGAGCATGGAGGGATATATTTGAATCCTTCCCGAAGCTTTCCGAAGTTTCCAGAAGGTTACGTAATATGGAACTATATTCAACTGTGTTACACTAGAATGCCCTATATGGTCTGAACAGCTGGTATATAATGCACGATGGAGGGGGCTACTGGTCGCTCCCTACATTGCCTGCTGTGAGAAGACTCGAGGCTACAAAGATGAAGACACGCTAAGAGAAGACACCCCCTGCCTTGCCACTCAGGACCCAAAGAAAGATGGGTAAAGACTTCCCATTGATCATTATGGACTAAATGAACTCTTTGCGTAAGCTTTCAACGTATATTATTTTTCCTTTCTGTAACTGAACCCTGACAACCATTTTTAAATAGATAAAATACATTTATTTTTTACATTTTTGAGGTCTTTTCATTCATGCGCCTTTACGTATTTGAAGAAAAATATATTTAAGAGTATATTTTTTTAACATTTTGGCGAGTCAGCTATTCGTGATTTTTTTACATTTTTTTGTTGTTCCTTCACTTTGCATAAGGGGGGTCGAAGTTATCAAAGTCATAAGTATTTTAAATATCTCCTGCAAAGGATCAGGAATCGACAATTTATAAAAAATCACGCAGAACCTAGGAAATACGTATGAGTCAAGTTGCATGAATGTTTTTTTTTAATGAACTTTAAAGTTTTTACAAAGCCACAGAAGTTAACTTTTGACGTATTTTTGAGTAAGAAGATAAAGTCAGTCCATAAGAAGTATTGGACCTGCTGAGTAAGGTGAATCAAGTCTTAGAGGATCATCCATCAGATCATCTGATCATTTCAGGAAAGAAAATGGATTTTATCTCTTCATATGTTAAGCAAAGTAAACTTCAGTTCACTTATTCAGATATTTCTAATGTAGAGGAGCTTTGGTTACGCTTTTATGAGGAGTGTGAACTTGAGAATTCACGTATAGAATGTGCAAGGTCTTTTAATAGAGAGAAACAGAAAATCAGAAATGTCTGTCATTTAGTCTATGATTTTCACAAGTTAATCGTAGAAAAGTGTAAAAATGGTGGAAATAGACAACCTGAATGGTCAGGAGAGTCAGTGACAGAGAAATCCAAAGACTGCTTAGAACCTGGAATGTCAGTCAGTGATATTGTGAATTCTGACTGTAATGTTGGCTGTAATTTTGCAAATCAGAATCTTGATAATGGCGGCAGACATGTGCTACGAAATCAAGGTCATTTTCAGGACACTGGGAAAGAAGCAGGAAATGACATAGAGAAGCCAGAAGGGGGAGGAGCCAGAGAAGGACACGTGCAGAAAAGACACGTGCAGAGAGAAAATGGCGACGATCAGTTTCTAAAAATAGAACAGGCTAAGTTAGGGATTAAACTTAGAAAAAATTTATTTGACATATGCACATTAATTCCCGCATATAATCCTAAAATACATGTTTGCAGAAATTCAGAGATATTTGAAAGTTCCATCGAGAAGTTAAATTTAACCAATAGTGAGACGAATCAGTTATTCCGTATGTGGTTACCTCAGCATTTCTTTAGACAACTGGCATTAAAAAAGTCTTCTGACAATGAGACATTTGATTGTTCAAATGATAACGATATCATAAGGCTGAAAAATCTCATCTTCTGTGCAAGGAATGAATCTGATCCAAACTATGAGATGTTGAAAGAATTACAAATTGAACAGAATGAGAGTACGTTCTCATTTATGTCCGTTTTTGAACGTTTGTATAGGGCGGTTATTCCAAATGTCGGATTGGATGGAATGATACGTTTATTCATCAAGAAATTTAAGTTCCTTGACAATGCTGCCTGTGCAGTGGCATTAAATAAAAAGTCCCTATTCGAATGTACGACATTTATCGATTTTGTTAGAAATCACCAAAGTCAATCGAAACAGAAATTAATTAATTCTGAAAAACCAATACAAAAAAGGGAGAGTTTTTGTGAAAAACCAACAGTGTCTCCCAGATCCAGATATTTCTGTGACAGGGTATATGAAGTTCGGAGGAAGATGCATACGTGTTATAAACCATATAATCCACCCCAATTTTTGTCATCTAAAAGTCTTTTTCCACAGGAAAAACCCTTGTCACTAGTGACGGGATCGGTCACTGGGATTGAAAATCCCAGACAAATGATGCGTAATAGCTTTGAAAGACAGAAACAGGTGTCTTGTGGAGATCCTCTCCTTGGGTTAGGATTTGATAGACTGCGGCAGCTGGGTGGTATTTCAGAGAGAGACATTCTCTCTCATATAACAGAAAACCTTGAATTAAATAAGTTCCGAGATTCCTATAAGTTCAAAGTGAATTTAACAAAGCGAATCTTTGAAGAAAAAATTAGGTATGGTTTTCAGTTAAATAAAGTGGATTTCTGGGTAAATTAATTTTATTGTTTGATAAATATGTTTATTCATATACAGTGAATCTATGCATATATATATACATATATATATATATATATATATATATATATATATATATATATATATATATATATATATATATATATATATATATATATATATGTATATATATATATATTAAAGGTAGTGATAGTAAATCAAGGTCATATTTTCATTTAGTAAAATGATAGTTTAATGTTATAAATTAATAATTTGATCTCTGTATATGAATAATAATATTTAAAATAAAATAATAAGAGAAAGTAACGGATTTTAAGTGTTTCATTTTTATCATAAATATGATAATAATTTTATTCTTTTATTTCCCTCAGAATTTATCAGTAAAACAGATTGATGAAGTATTAACTTTTTATTTTTACATATGTTCTTGTCCTCAATCAGGTAACATATATTTTCTTGTGTAAGGTTAATTCGCAAAAGCATGATTGATAATTATTATTTTCTCAGGTACCAATGGTCAGAGAAGTATACTTGAACGTTTTTTTTTATGAATATATATATATCTCCTTTAGAGTTATTAGAAATGTAATCTGAGCTTTGGAAGTGTAGTAAAACTGCTTGCTGTCTTGGAATGGTGTTCCTTGCACGTAACCAGAGCATGACTTGGTACTAAAGCTAAAAATAAATGTTTGTTCCATGGTCATATGTACAGTGTGTAATACATTGGAATTTGTTTTTTTCGAGAAGTACTTCAAATTAGTAACATAATTTTTGAAATGCGCATAGAATATTGGAAAAAAAAAAAGGATATGTGTTTGTCAGTTTCTATGTAGAAGTGTATGTTGGAAAAAAACATGACAGTCTTGTGTGCACAGATGTGTCTTTGAATGATTGATTGTTGAGCAGCTGCTAAAGTCAGAGTACTTGGATCCAGAGTGAGAGAAAAAAAAAAAAGGGGAATTTTTATTTTAACTTCGAGGTTATAATATGTATGTATAATATTAGATAAAAAGTTATAGTACATAAGTATAAATGAAGGAATTTATACCGGATATATATATATATCTTATTCTTAGACATTTCTTTAGTATAGAGATATTAGGATTTTTTATTAAGGGTTTATTCTGAAGAGTTACATTCTAGAATAAGGTTATAACGTTTTGATTTTCTTATATCTTTTGTGTTAGTCACTTCTTTTATTGGTACATAGATTGAAAATCATTTTTCTTTTCAAATATGGAAGTGATATTTATAATATGGTCTTGAAGATATGCAACACAAATTTTAATTTAATTTAATCTAAACATATTAATTTTTATAATATCATATTTCATGATATTGAAAGGGGGAGGTTTGGTCTCAATCACACACATTTATATTTGATACATATATGTGTTTACAGGATACTTTAATAATTAATATTTCAAGTACAAAGGAAGAATTGGGAATAAAAAAATATATTTGAAGTATATCATAATGCATTTATATACTAAGAGAAGTGTATTATTTGCAAGGTTACATGACTTAATTATTTTTTATAGGATACTGATAGGCATGGTAATCCTATAAGATACTGGTAACATTAAGGTTATGTATTATTTTTATTTCAATGTATTATTTTTTATTTCAATTTTTTATTTTTATTCCAATTTTCATTTTTTCTTTTATTCCTATTTTTTATATTAATTATTATTTAATATTCACATTTTTAATCAAAATCTCAAATTATACATTTTTTATTTTTTCTTCAGATTTTAAATATCTCAATTGAGAAGACACTTCAATATTTAGTTCAGTAATATCTAATATAAGAATATTACTTTATTAAATATGAATCATATTAAAAGGGAAAAGTTCCATTTTTTGGAAGAAAAGATATTTCCTTCATCAATATATATACAATTGTTTATTTCCTAGTAACACATTATTTTTATATTAGTATGTTAACACAATAAGGACTTATAGTTACACATTTTCTTATAGTAGGTTATTTAATAAATAATAGACAAATCAAATAAATTAAATTAGAGTAATAAAGATGGAAGATCAAGGTACATCTAGGTTTACCTTCCTATATTTACAAATAATATATATTATATTTTTAATAAATAATAATTTATAATGGGTATTATTGTGTTTTGATGGTATCATCCAGTCTTTTCTAAAAGGTTATTTGCTTTGATTTATAATTTACAAATGATCTAACTAAAAGCCACATTGTTGCCTTTCATATTTATAATATGATACATGTTATAGGTACACATTATATTATTTCATACTTTATATTATATTTTGGTTACATTCAACACATTGCCACCTATGGGTTTGGAAGGGTAATGCACCAACGACAAAAAGGTCATTACAAGAAAATACTATCGTCTATACCATTATACAGTATTTTATCATTCTGAGTATCAAATATATTAATACTTTTACGATAATAATAATGACATGGTATTATAGTATTAGAGTTATGATACGCTGTGACATTTATTAGTGATAGTTATTGCCATATTTGGTATTTAGATTAGGGAATTAGGGAATTAGGGAAGTCAATCAAGATTATAGAAGATAAAAAGACTTTATAATTTTCCTAAAGTTAAAAGGGATTCTGCAAAAAGGTCCAAAAGGTAACGTCTCAAATAAGACTGTGAAACATACAATACACTTACCGTGCTTGCACCTCAGAAACGCAATATCTTTTGGTCCAAGGATGGACAATGACACATGGTCTGTGCATTAAGACCTCCCTAAAGTTACTAAGAAGAGCAATGACGTGTTAAAGTTAACCCCTGTCGTGCTGACCAAGAACGTCTTAACATCTGTCCAAAAGGATTTGACAACAGGCAGCATGGAGGATAAAAGGTGACTAATGTAAATTGCACTGCACAGACATCAAAGACTTTTGCTATTCTTCTACATTCATGAACTGTGGTTTATCAACATTGGCTATGGACTTTGTAATAAAGAATAAAGTTTATGGACTTTGATCTAACGATGATAAACGCAATACGGGACTGTATTAAATTGGTAACCATTCATTTTTATCAAAGGATTTATTTCTAAGAGACTGTGTTTATGCCGGATTACATCGGAGATAAGAAGACATCAACTCAGAGGACATCATATGGTGACCGGATTTGGTTTTTGCATTTCTTTTTAGGTCTAGCGAAGTATAGTTTTATACATTTTTATATGATTGATCAGTCACAGCCTGTCATAACATGAATCAACATTATTATATTATTGAACTTACGACATGAATAATGCAAATTAATTATTATTCATCATTATTATTGATATTAATCCGTTATTGCCAAATAAGGAAAGAAGATTTGTTATTTTCTTGATGTATTAATTAATTTTCGGGGTTGCTCCACCCACTTCAAGGGGGAATTGTAAAATGATTGAAATTAATACATCAAGTTATCAAATATTTCATAGTAAGACATATACGTTCATAGTTCTGTTCATGTTGGAGGGCATAGGTTATTAATAAAGTTTATAAGGGATAAATATGCCCATATTGAATATACTTGAGTGCTGAGCATGGAGGGATATATTTGAATCCTTCCCGAAGCTTTCCGAAGTTTCCAGAAGGTTACGTAATATGGAACTATATTCAACTGTGTTACACTAGAATGCCCTATATGGTCTGAACAGCTGGTATATAATGCACGATGGAGGGGGCTACTGGTCGCTCCCCACATTGCCTGCTGTGAGAAGACTCGAGGCTACAAAGATGAAGACACGCTAAGAGAAGACACCCCCTGCCTTGCCACTCAGGACCCAAAGAAAGATGGGTAAAGACTTCCCATTGATCATTATGGACTAAATGAACTCTTTGCGTAAGCTTTCAACGTATATTATTTTTCCTTTCTGTAACTGAACCCTGACAACCATTTTTAAATAGATAAAATACATTTATTTTTTACATTTTTGAGGTCTTTTCATTCATGCGCCTTTACGTATTTGAAGAAAAATATATTTAAGAGTATATTTTTTTAACAGTCATCATCCTCAAGAAGCTCAGCCCTGAGCGACAGGATACTAGAGGCCCGCATAAGAGCAGAGGAATCCAAGGTGAGACGTTCCTTCACAGAAAGAGAAGTAGAGGAAGAAGCCAAAAGGGCAGAAGCAGAAGCCCTTGCAAAAGCAGAAGCCGCTAAAGCAGAAGCCCTTGCAAGAGCAGAAGCCGCTAAAGCAGAAGCCCTTGCAAGAGCAGAAGCTGCTAAAGCAGAAGCCCATGCAAAAGCAGAAGCCGCTAAAGCAGAAGCCCATGCAAAAGCAGAAGCCGCTAAAGCAGAAGCCAAAAGGGCAGAAGCGGAGGCTCGGATAAAGATTCTTCAGTCACAGATGGAAGAGGAAGTTGCGCTAGCTAAAGTGAGACTACTTGAGCAAGCATTGGTCCAAGGTCCTGATCCAGCTCACTCGCCACCACTGGAAGCAGACAATCCAGTTGATCGCACAAGAGACTATGTACTGAATCAGTTACCTGTAGCAACCCCAGTTTGCAGTACCGTCCAAGCCGACAACACCGAAACCTCCAACTTATCTCTATCAGTGCCATTACCACCTAAAGCACCCGAGCAAATTAATAACAGTCACCAAGAGGTGCCCTCTCAAACACAGTCACCACGGCAAGATGGCAACCAAGTGTCTCCTGACCCACTTCCACAGCTCAAGCAGAGGTCATCAGAATCTACAGAGGCTAAACCACAGCTCAACCCTGCAGCAACGTCATTCTACCCGGGAACATCTCATCCATTCACGCCAGGCAGCCCATACGCCCCAGGGGCATCACGAGTCGTCGTGGCAACAAGTGGTGAGAAATCAGATATGTCTGAGTTTGCCAGGTTCATGGTGAGCAGAGAGCTAATCAATACTAGTCTCACGAAATTCAATGATCGTGCAGAGAGCTACAGGGCCTGGAAAGCAACTTTCAAGGCAGCCATCGCCAATCTCAACTTAACTGCAGAACAGGAGCTCAACCTCCTGATCAAGTGGTTGGGCCCAGGCTCTACAAACCATATCAAGAGCCTCAGAACCGTCTATGTGGGACAAGCAGAAGCAGGTCTCGCTGCTGCATGACAAAGACTGGAACGCACCTTTGGCAGCGCAGAAGCAATAGAGAAAGCCCTATTGAAGAGACTGCAGGACATCCCAAAGATCAACCTTAAAGAAGTCCTTCAAGACCTAAGTGATCTGCTCATGGAGCTGGAGCTTGCCAAAAGAGATCCTCGTTTGTCTGGGCTGTGCTACCTGGATACAGCCCATGGAGTGAACCCAATCGTTTTGAAGCTGCCATACAGTCTGCAGGAGAAATGGGCAACGTCAGTCTCAAGGTACAAAAGAGTGCATGACGTCACCTTTCCCCCATTTATTCAGTTCTGCAAGTTCATCGACGAGCAGTCCCAGATGAGGAACGACCCCAGCCTCGACTTCCTAGAGTTCAACACTTCGGCAGCTGCAACATCATCATCATCAAAGTATGAAGGTGCCATACACAAACGCAGAGACATTAAGAACACTGTGAGTGTCAGGAAGACTGAGCTACCATCACCTGCAGCACCCACAGATAAACAGTACACCATCTCATCACGAGATAAGTCTTTCAATCAAGAATGTTCCATCCATAAAAAACCGCACTCACTGAACAAGTGCAGGGGGTTTAGATCCAAAACCCTACAGGAGCGCAAGAAAGTCCTCCCAGAGCTTGGGATCTGTTTCAAATGCTGCGCATCACTTGAGCACATGGCCAAGGACTGTAAATCCATCATCAAGTGTGAGGAGTGTCACCAGCTACCAAGAGACACACCGGCTGCAGTCACCACTACTCCCACTCCAAGTCATGGCGGGGAGTCCAAGAATCAGACTGACACCACCACAGCCGTCTCCTGCTCATGCTCAGAGGTATGTGGAGAGGGCCAAACGCAGAAATGTTGTGCCCGAATATGCCTCATCAAGGTTTATCCCGCGGGACATCCAGAAAAGGCAATGAAGGTGTATGCCATCATAGACGACCAAAGCAACCTGTCCCTGGCAGGAACCAAATTCTTTGAAGCCTTCGGAATTAATGGACCATCAGAACCCTACACCTTGAACACCTGCTCGGGTCGCATAGAGACTAGCGGCAGAAGAGCCCAAGGATTCATTGCTTCTCCTATCAATGGGAAGACTGAAATACCTCTATCAACGCTCGTTGAATGTGACCAAATACCCAGCCATAGGAATGAAATTCCTACCCCAGAAGCTGCATTTCATCAACCACACCTAAGACACCTCGCTAGTGTTATCCCACCTCTGGACAATAACGCAGAGATTCTACTCCTGCTCGGCAGAGACAATCTAAGGGTACACAAGGTGCGACAGCAGTGTAATGGGCCTGACTATGCACCATACGCCCAGAGACTGGACTTGGGATGGGTAGTCATAGGAAATGTGTGCGTTGATCGATCAGGAATTGATTCCTTCAAGACTTACGTGCATGGAGATGGGCGCACAGCCTGCCTAAAGCCATGTCCTCATCACTATGGAGTGAAAGAGAAGTCTCCAGACACAATACAGCTACCTGACATCGTTTCTTCTCTGCATATCGACAACTTGGGAAGATCAGTCTTTCTCACAACCAAGGACGACGATAAAGTAGCCTTGTCAGTAGAGGACAGAGAATTCATCGAAATAATGGACTGTGAGTTTTCTAAAGACAAAACCAACCACTGGGTCTCTCCATTACCCTTCCGATCTACCAGGGTAATACTCCCAAACAACCGAGATCAAGCTCAGACCAGGTTTAACTCTCTTCAGCGTTCTATGAACAGCAAGCCTGAAATGAGAGAAAACAGCGTCGTCTTTATGGACAAGGAAATCTGCAACAACCTAGCAGAACCTGTACCATCTGAACTGAATCCAGCAGATCACGCAACCAGACCTATGTCTATAAGTTCTTTTGCTAACTCTTCTTGGCTTACAGGTCCAGAGTTCCTGCTGAGACAGTCAGAAGAAGGTGTCCAGGAAGCCTTCAGCATCCTAGATCCAGACAAGGATCCAGATGTCCGAGCTGAAGTCAATACCCTGGTCACCAGTGCAGAAAAACTTCCAACCTCGGTTGCCAACGCTTTGAACGTTTCTCCAGATGGATGAGGCTTGCCAGGACCGTCGCTAGGTTAGTGCATATCACCAGATGCTATCATACGGACCTTAAAAACAAAGATTGTCATCGCTGGCATGTCTGCCACAAACCCCTTTCTTCTGAGGACATCTCCCATAGCAAGTCCCTCATAATACGCCACCTCCAACAGAGTGAATTCGCCATAGAATGGAAGTGTTTACACAACAAACAGCAGATTCCATTAAGAAGCTCTCTCGCCAATTTAAACCCAGTCATCGACAGTTTCGGCTTACTGAGAGTTGGCAGCCGTTTGAACCAGGCTCATCTTGGAGTTGCAGAACAAAATCCTCTCATCATTCCCAACAAACACCATGTTACAGTCTTGCTGATCCGACACCACCATGAAAAGACTGAACACCAAGGCAGGCAAATTACAGAAGGTGCTTTACTGTCTGCAGGCCTCTGGATTATTGGAATGAAGAGACGTGTAGCACAAATACTACACGATTGTGTGCACTGTCGTAAAGTGAGAAGAAAACAACTGTACCAACAAATGGCTGACTTGCCTACAGAGAGACTTTCTACAGAGCCACCTTTCACCTACGTGGGCCTAGACGTTTTCGGACCATGGATGGTGTCCACACGCAGAACTCGCGTAGGCCAAGCAAACAGCAAGCGGTGGGCTGTGTTATTCACCTGCATGAGTGTTCGAGCCGTTCACATTGAGGTGTTAGAGTCCATGGATACCTCCAGCCTAATCAACGCCTTGAGAAGGTTCCTTGCCATCAGAGGACCAGTGAAACAGCTGAGGTCTGACCGTGGAAGCAACTTCGTCGGTGCATGTAGAGAACTGAACATCGACACCAAACCTATCCAAGATCAGCTGGCAGAGAAAGGTTGCACCTGGATCTTCAATCCCCCTCACAGTTCTCACATGGGAGGCTCCTGGGAGAGGATGATCGGGATTTCACGCAACATCTTGAACTCCATGCTAATGGACGTCAATTCCTCAAGACTCACACATGAGACTCTAGTCACTCTTTTAGCTGAAGTCTCAGCCATTATCAATTCAAGACCCCTTGTGCCGGTGACCATGGATCCAGAAACACCAACCATATTGGCTCCTACTATTCTTATTACCCAAAAAACTGACAACGCGGTAATGCCCAGCGGAGAGTTCACCCACGCGAACACTTATCAAAAACACTGGAAACGGGTTCAATACTTGGCTGACTACTTCTGGAACCGATGGAGGAAGGAATACCTCACCATTCTTCAAGGAAGAAAGAAGTGGCGACATCCCAAGCCGAACCTCAAAGAAGGAGACCTAGTCCTCATGAAAGATCAGACCACAGAAAGGACTGACTGGCCTATGGGACTGATTACTAGGATACTGCCTAGCCAGGACGGCAATGTTCGGAAGGTGGAGCTAAAGGTCATCAGGAAAGGTGAGACGAAGACCTTTTCAAGGCCAATCCACGAACTTGTTCTGCTGTTGCCCATAGAGAGCGTCCCTACGGGATGAACGCTACCGGACCTGAACTTTGAGCCATCCTTCTTGTTTTGGACTCAATTGAGCTTGTTTTTGCATTTAACATGCCTTTCCTTTCAGGTTGTATTATGGACTCAATAGTGAAATCCCCAAAGTGAATTTCAGACGGGGAGTGTGCTGTTTCTATTTGTCTTAGTTAAAACTGTTATTTAATGTTTTTCATGCTTGTCTCTGCTGCCATCTACTGGTCAGACCTTTTGGCTCCTCTGTTTCTTTGTCCAGCCCATGGGAGTGTCTGATGACCCTCTTGCATCACATCCTGGTATGTTCATTCCAGCCAGAGTTTTGTGAGAAACACATCCCTTATTGGAGCTGCTGAAGCAAAGTCTTCTGACCACGTAGTAGCTTCAGAGGCAAGCATCAGTGGAGAATTACAATGCCAAGTACTTGGATTACTGCACTCTGCATGTCCTAACCTTTGGAGAAAATAAACCACCATTGTTTCATCTCAGCATGTGCATGTTTCACTCTGGAGCGCTCCGGTCCTGTCTGCCTCACCTATAGGAAAAACGAAGGTAAGATTCTCACAACCTCTCACAACTACGCACCTTCCATCGCCTTTAAGTGGGAACAGAACACATCCACATAATGTTATTAAAGCCAAAGGTTAGACCTGCACCCATCAGACATTTAGGGAATACCCTATTTATATATCTTGTATTGCTAAAAGGGGAATACCCCTTTAACCCCTTAACGACCTTTGACGTACTGGGAACGTCACGGTGACATGGTGCTAAACGACCCATGACGTACCCAGTACGTCATGGCGAAATCGCGGTCCCAGAGCCCCGGGGAGTCCAATTTCTTTAATTAAACGGTAGATTCGGGAAGGAGGGGACCTCTGCCTGACCTCAGGAGGGGTGGTGCCTCCTCCTCGAACCTACAGAGGCTGTGATTGGCTGACGAACGCCGCTCAGCCAATTACAGTCACTGTAATGTTCCAGCCATTGAAAATGGCTGGAACATTGAAATCCAGCCCTGATCAGTGCTGCTGTAGCACTGGCCATTGGCTCGAGCTGGGTGATCGGTGCTTCACCCGCCCCCAGCTCTGATTGGAGAGACCGGTCTTGTGACCGATCTCTCCAATCAATGTTGATCTGGGGCCTGTGACCTGTGTCCGTCCCTGGAAGCCGAGGAGAGCGGTCTCTGCGGGTGCCCATCGGTAAGTTGCTGCCCCCGCCGCCCGCTCCTGTCTGCGATCGCCCCGCTCCTGTCTCCGATCGCCCCGCCCGTCACCGCCAGCCCCGCCGCTGTCTCCGATCGCCCCGCCCGCCACCGCCAGCCCCGCCGCTCTCTCAGATCGCCCCGCCCGCCACCGCCAGCCCCGCCGCTGTCTCTGATCGCCCCGCCACCGCCAGCCCCGCCGCGGGTCCGATCTCCACCGCCAGCCCCGCCGCGGGTCCGATCGCCACCGCCAGCCCCGCCACGGCTCTGATTGCCACCGCCAGCCCCGCCGCTGTCTCCGATCGCCCCGCCACTGCCTCCTTCATTGGCTGTCCCTTCTCTATCGCCACTACACCTCCTCCCCCTCCATGTTCTGCAAGCCACCCTCCCCCCACATGTGGGGGGAGGGTGGCTTGCAGCACATGTGGGGGGAGGGTGGCTTGCAGCACATGTGCTGCAAGCCACCCTCCCCCCACATGTGCTGCAAGCCACCCTCCCCCCTCCATGTTCTGGGGGCCACCCTCCCCCCTCCATGTTCTGGGGGCCACCCTCCCCCCGGGGCCCCCCCTCCTCCATGTGCCATCTCTCTCTCCCATCAGACTCTGCCCCCCTCCCCGATCTGCTGCCTGCTCTCTCCCATCCTCTTCATCTACTGCCCCCTCTCACCCTCCTCAATCTGTTGCCTCCTTCATCTGCTGCCTCTTCTGTCTGCTGTGATCCTGCTGCCTAGATCCATCCTGTAAGGTAGGTATCCCCATCTCACCTCCCTCCCCCCATCCTCCGCCGCTCCTCCATCCGCTGCGCCATTTCCCATCATTCATCCGCTGCGCCCTTTCCCATCCCCTGCCGCTCCTCCATCCGCTGCGCCATTTCCCATCATCCATCCGCTGCGCCCTTTCCCATCCTCAGCCGCTCCTCCACCCTCTGCGCCCTTTCCCATCTTCCATCCGCTGCGCCCTTTCTCATCTGCCGCCCCGCCCTCTCGCATCGCATTATCCAGCGCAGTTGCTCACTTCCAGACTGCAGTGGATGATGCGATGCGAGACTCGTGCATTGCTCTCACGTTTGGCACTGGTCTTAGTGGCAGGCGCTCATTTTTTTTTTTTTTATTCATTTTTTTTTTTTACTGATGTCTATTTTTTATTTCGCCAAACTAATTTTTTTGTATGGGGGGGGTCTAGTTTCCAAAATGGGATCACATGTGGGGGAGCTCCATTGTTTAGGCACCTCAGGGGGTCTCCAAATGCAACATGGCGTCTGCTAATAATTCCAATCAATTTTACTGTGAAATGGCGCTCCTTCTCTTCTGAGCCCCGCTGTACGCCTAAACAATTGATTTCCACCACATATGATGTACCTGTGTACTCAGGAGAAATTGCACAATACATTTTATGGTGCATTTTTTCCTGATACCCTTGTGAAAAAAAAGCTACCTGTTTGAAAAAACAATTTTGTGGTAAAAAAAAGAATAAAATATTTTCACGGCTGAACATTACAAACGTTTGTGAAGCCTCCAGGGGTTCAAAGTGCTCACTAAACAGCTAGATAAATTCCATGAGGGGTCTAGTTTCCAAAATGGGGTCAATTGTGGGGAAGTTCCATTGTTTAGGCACTTCAGGGGGGTCTCCAAACGCAACATGGCATCCGCTAATAATTCCAACCAATTTTGCTGTGAAATGGCGCTCCTTGCCTTCCGAGTCCTGCTGTGTGGCCAAACATTTGATTTCCACCACATATGAGGTATCTGCATACTCAGGAGAAAATGCACAATACATTTTATGGTGCATTTTTTCCTGATACCCTTGTGATAAAAAAGCTACCTGGTTGAAGCAACAGTTTTGTGGTAAAAAAATTTTTTTTTCTTTTCACGGCTCAACATTATAAACTTCTGTGAAGCCCCTAGGAGTTCAAAGTGCACATCAAACATCTAGAAAAAATATTTGAGGGCTCTAGTTTCCAAAATGGGGTCACTTATGGGGGAGCTCCATTGTTTAGGCACCTCAGGGAGTCTTCAAACCCGACATGACGTCCGCTAATGAGTGCAGCTAATTTTGCACTCAAAAATTCAAATGGCGCTCCTTGCCTTCCGAGTCCTGCCGTGTGCCCAAAAATTAGATTTCCACCACATATGGGGTATCTGCGTACTCAGGAGAAAATGCAGAATACATTTTATAGTGAATTTTTTCCTGATACCCTTGTGATAAAAAAAGCTACCTGGTTGAAGCAACAGTTTTGTGGTAGAAAAAAATGTTTTTCTTTTCACGGCTCAACGTTATAAACTTCTGTGAAGCCCCCAGGGGTTCAAAGTGCACATCAAACATCTAGAAAAAATATTTGAGGGCTCTAGTTTCCAAAATGGGGTCACTTATGGGGGAGCTCCATTGTTTAGGCACCTCAGGGAGTCTTCAAACCCGACATGGCGTCCGCTAATGAGTGCAGCTAATTTTGCACTCAAAAATTCAAATGGCGCTCCTTGCCTTCCGAGCCCTGCCGTGTGCCCAAACATTTGATTTCCACCACATATGAGGTATCTGCGTACTCAGGAGAAAATGCACGATACATTTTATGATGCATTTTTCCTGATACCCTTGTGAAAATACTAATTTTTATGGCTAAAGTAACATTTTTGTGTTAAAAAAGTAAAATTTTCATTTTTTCTTCTACATTGCTTTGGTTGCTGTGAAGCTCCTAAAGGGTTAATAAACTTCTTGGATGTGGTTTTGAGCAGAGTGAGGGGTGCAGATTTTAGAATGGGGTCACTTTTGGGTATTTTCTGTCGCCTAAGTTTCTCAAATCACTCCAAATGTGATGTGGTACCTGAAAATATTTTTTTTATAAATTTTGTTGGAAAAATGAGAAATTGCTGATGAACTTTGAACCCTTCTAACTTCCTAACGGAATTTTTTTTTTTTTCAAAAATTGCGCTGGTGTAAAGCAGACAAGTGGGAAATGTTATTTAGTAACTATTTTGTGTGACATATCTCTCAGATTTCTGGGCATAAAATTTCAAATTTTGAAAATTGCAAAATTTTCAAAATTTTCGCCAAATTTCCGAAATTTTCACAAATAAATGCAAAACATATCGGCCTAAATTTATCACTGACATGAAGTACAATATGTCACGAAAAAACAATCTCAGAATCGCCAGGATCCGTTGAAGCGTTCCAGAGTTATAACCTGTCAAAGTGACACTGGTCAAAATTGCAAAAAATGGCCGGGTCTTTAAGGTGAAAACAGGCTGGGGGCTGAAGGGGTTAAAGAGAACCTATGACGACCAAAAATGCTATTAATCTGCAGATATTGGGTTAATCTGCACCAAGATAATATTTACACTGTGTACGGCTCACTGGAGCAGCAGCTACTGGGAGAGAAAGAAGTCTCATTCATTGTGGTGGAGCAGAGTGGAGCTACAGCCATTGCACACTGTACAGGAAGTATTTTTCCTTTTCTTAGGCCCCTTTCATCTCCTCTCAAATTATCCCAGTTACTTGTCTGCTCCTCCTGACCCACTTCTCCACGCTCCATGTGTACCCCACTAATGTTAGTAAAGAATAATAAAAGTTAGGGAAAATTAAGAGGTTAAACTTTGCTGATAATAGGCACCAGGTACCACTCCAGGGCAGTTTTTGGTTGTTGTGCTCCACTAAGGGGTACTTTGCACGTTGCGACATCGCTAGCATCAGCTAGCGATGCCGAGCGTGATAGTCCCCACCCCCGTCGCACATGCGATATCTTGTGATAGCTGCCGTAGCGAACATTATCGCTACGGCAACTTCACACGGACTTATGAATATAGAAAATCTTTTTATTTCAAAGACCCGTGTTTCCTCCAGTACGTGTCACACTAATGTCATACGGATCACATCAGTGTGCGCTCCGTGTGACACCCGTGCTGCCGGAGAAAAAACGAACACATCTCTGTGTGTGCGTGCGGGGCCACGAGGGGTAACATGGTCCATGTGAGTAACACCATAGAATAACATGGGTACCTGTGGCATCCGTGTTAAAAACAGATAGCACACGTACCTGAAACACGGACGTCTGAAAGGGACAATAAGCAAAGTGCTGAATACTTATAGCAGAGGGGAGTGGAGAAATCAGAAAAGCTGAGACCACTCAGGACAGAAAGACAAAAGAAACTGCTTAACCCTAGCAGTGCCAGCATGAGGAAAGTCTGCTCAGCTAACTGGAAAGCAAATGAGATCCAACCACCAGAGCAAGCGTACATGCATTCACTCGCTGCGACCTTATGACCCCTGGAATAGGGGAGACCTCTCTCTGTCGCGTTACCCCTGTGACAGCAGGATTTCACCTGCTAAGCGATATATGTGCACAGCACCGCCTGCCTCCTCCTACACAGTATATAGTCAGGCAGCAGGAGGAGGTGGCACAGGATGAAGAATAGAGCTGGAGTGACAGAGGTTTCAGATCTACCATAGTCCTTTATCCTCATTTACATATCATCTCAAACACTGATTTCTAGGTAACTGATGAACACATTGGTCAGGTAATGGTATTGCTCGACTTGTCTTTGAAAGAGCTACATATGCATATAAATAGTTTGAGGGGTGAAATCCTGATGGCAGATTCCCTTTAATATGCCATATATGTTATATTTTGTCTTCATTTTGCCTTGCACATTGGAAGCTTCCCTGATCTGCAGATCCCCTGATGAATCATTCGTGCCCTCACTCCCACATAGGATAATTATCATTAGTAATGAACGATTGTTCACAGCAAGAACTAAGTATAAAGAGGACACAATCTGCCGTCTGCAGTGAATATGAAAACGCAGAATTCAGGATTTGGGAGGATGAGTGTCAGCGAGTTTGCGCACCTTTTGCATTGAAAGGTAAAGAAAGGGGAACAATTTATTTCCGTACACACCATGCACTTACACCTAAATCCATGGGTGTTAAATTGACAATAAAGGGGCCCTGCACCCCGGTGAATTATCTATTGCTGATAACATGGAGGTGGATTTGTCTGACATCTGAGGCTTTAAAAATATCTGACATTGAACAAAACTGCCATCTAGTGGCGGAAAATGATTTAACAGTCTACACAGATTTAATAGGGTAAAAGCTACAGCAGTGATCCTAAACTGCGGTCCTCAAATACCTCTAAGGGTAAGTTCACACAGTGCGTTTTTCGCGGCGTTTTTGCGCAGTTTTCGGGTGTGTTTTTGCTCAGAAAACTGCATGACTTTGCTTCCCCAGCAAAGTCTATGAGATTTCATTTTTGCTGTCTGCACACAGCGTTTTTTTTTCAGCTGCATTTTTGTGGTGCCACAAAAACGCAGCATGTCAATTATTCCCGCGTTTTTCACTGCGCTTTTCATCCATTGAGTGCAATGGGATGTTGAAAGACGCAATGAGAAACGCAAATAGCTGCATTTTGGTGCGTTTTAGTGCGTTTCTAAGACCAAAAACGCAGCTATAAACGCAGGAGGTGGGTAGTAAAGTGACGTGTACAGGAAGAGGATTCCTTCTGTCAGTAAACACAGAAGCATGAATCCTCCCGGTACCGTTACCGCCGCTTCCACCTCCGGTCCTGTGCATGTATGCTGCCGTGCGGCGCCATGTCTGGGCGGGAGATGGAAGCGGCTGCGAAAACAAAAGTTAACAGTAGAAAAAAAAAAAAGTTATACTCACCTGTCTGCAGACTCCCGGTGCCATGTCCGCTCCCATCTCCTCACGGTATCGCCGCTCCGGGTGTGTGCAGTCTCCCCGGGTGCGTATGCCTGCAGGATGCAGGACCTGGCGATGGATCACCTGATGCAGTCACCTGACGCATCAGCTGATCGTAAGTCTCGGGCTGACGCTGGCGCCCGGCCGGCTTCATCTATCAGCGGATGCCGTCAGGAGACTTCATCCCTGATTACCGGCAGCTCCTGCAGCGATCGGACGGGATCAGACTCCGCTGCAGTAGCTGCCGGTAATCAGCACATAAGTGAGTATTTTTTTCTTTTGCACTGATGCATCAGCTGATTGTATAAATGGCGTTTATACAATCAGCTGATGTGTGATGTGATTCAGGCACTTGATCCTGACACATCATCTGATCGCTTTGCCTTCCAGCAAACCGATCAGATGATATTGGACAGCGCGGGACGCTGACCCAGGATTACTGCAGAGGGGGGTGCTTTATTTCAATAAAGATGGAGTCACTAATTGTGTTGTGTTTTATTTCTAATAAAAATATTTTTCTGTGTTGTGTTTTTTTTTATCTTTACTAGAAATTCATGGTGGCCATGTCTAATATTGGCGTGACACCATGAATTACGGGCTTAGAACTAGCTGATAATACACAGCTAGCCCTAACCCCATTATTACCCAGTGAGCCACCCGGCATCAGGGCAGCTGGAAGAGTTGGATACAGCGCCAGAAGATGGCGCTTCTATGAAAGCGCCATTTTCTGGGGTGGCTGCGGACTGCAATTCGCAGCAGGGGTGCCCAGAAAGTATGGGCACCCTGCACTGTGGATTCCAATCCCCAGCTGCCTAGTTGTACCCGGCTGAACAAATTAGGCGAAGCTCACGTCTTTTTTTTTTTTAATTATTTCATGAAATTCATGAAATAATTAAAAAAAAGGGCTTCTCTATATTTTTGGTTCCCAGCCGGGTACAAATAGGCAGCTGGGGGTTGGGGGCAGCCCGTACCTGCCTGCTGTACCCGGCTAGCATACAAAAATATGGCGAAGCCCACGTCCTTTTTTTTGTTTGGGGGGGCAAAGAAATCCTGCATACAATCCTGGAAGAAGGATGCTGAGCCTTGTAGTTCGACAGCTGCTGTCTGCTCTCCTGCATACACTATTGGATGGAGGATGCTGAGCCTTGTAGTTCGACAGCTGCTGTCTGCTCTCCTGCATACACTATTGGATGGAGCATGCTGAGCCTTGTAGTTCTGCAGCTGCTGTCTGCTCTCCTGCATACACTATTGGATGGAGTATGCTGAGCCTTGTAGTTCTGCAGCTGTCTGCTCTCCTGCATACACTAGAGGAGAATGAAGAACATATTGAAGAAGGAAATGACATCAGACTTTTTTTTTTGTTCACTAATAAAAAACGCATAAAGACGCAGTGAGCAAAAACGCAGCAAAACGCAGCAAAAAACGCACCAAATCGTGGCAAAACGCGCGCGTTATTTGACGCGGGTGCGTTTTTGTGTGTTTTTTGCTGCAAAAAATGCACAAAAACGCAGCGTCAAAAAAACGCAGTGTGTGAACCTAGCCTAAAGGGTTTTCTTTTCCAGACTGAATGTCCCCAGAAATAATCCGTGTTCCACATCAAACTCACTGGTGCAAGGTAACAGGTCCATGGAAAAAAAAAATTCAAGCGTTTTTCCCATACCCTTCTCTATAGGAAAAGCGCAACCCCCCCCAAAAAAAACAAACCACGTATGAATTTGAAAAAGAGGCCACCAAAAAGATGCTGGTAACAAATGCTTACAAATTATTTTTTTACATTTTTTTTTTGTTTACAAATATTTATTTTTTTCACAGCTTTTTTTGCCGTTCTTTTTATACATTTTTCTTTTTTTTGTGTTTCAAAAACCACTGTAGTCATATGTTGGCTGTAAATCAGTAGGTAAATATTAACCCCTCCCTAAGGGCGAGAATTTTTTTTCTTCCCTCTCCTTTTTCCAAGAGACATAACTTTTTATTTTTACATCCACATAGCCGTATGAGTTTGTTTTTTGAGGGATAAGTTGTAGTTTTGAATGGCGTCATTCATTTAACCATACAAGGTGTTAAAAAATGGGGGGAAAAATCCCACGTGGAATAAAATGTTAACCCCCCCAATTCCACTATTTGATTATATATAGTTTCTGTTACCATTTAGGCCCCTTTCACATTGCGTTTCTGCAGTCCCTTACACGTATACGTTTGAATCCACCCCAAACGTATACGTTAACGCATCCATAGACTTTCACTTAGACCCATAACGTCATTCACCGTATAAGATGAATACATTTAATTTCCTAGTGCCGAATGTTAGAATTACTGGTATTTTTTTTATTAGAAATTTTTATACATTTATATTTTTTTCCTATAATAAAATATTTTGTAATATTGTATTGCATTTTGTTTCTATTTACTCCCTCTAAGAGACTTAGTCATGAGAGTGCTTCTATAATACATTCTAAAACTGTATTCACACAATGCGTACCAGGTGTGGGTTGTTTTTTGAAGCCATTTTCTGGGTACTTACTAAAACTGTGCTGGTTTTTCAAAATCGCAATAACAACAAAACATTGGAAATGTATTATTTGAACACAGGCGAAAGGTATGAGTGCAGTGCGAGAAAAAAAAAAGAATTGCGCTCAGACCCATGTTTGGCCCCTTCACACATCAGTGATTCTGGTACGTATGACACCGTTTTTATATGTTCCTGAATCACGGACATATGCAGACCCATTAAAAATCAATGGGTCTGCGCACACATCAGTGATTTCTCACGGATTGTGTGTGTCCGTGTGGCATACACGTATGTCTGTGTGTTCAGCACGGAGACAAGTTTGTTTTTCTCCTGCAGCACTGATGTCCATGGACCACACATTGGTGTAATCTGTGTGACACGAACCGGAGAAAACACAAGTTTATGAAATAAAATTAATTTCTACACTCATCTGTCTCCAGCGCTGCTGTCTTTGGCGCTGCTGTCACTTGCTTCAGGGCTCGCTCATTATTCTCATTGCATATTCACTGCACCATGGACCCGGAAGCAAGTGTGACCGCAACGCTGGAGACATCAGCACCATAGACAGCAGCGCCAGGGACAGGTGACTAAAAAGTTCCTTATCTCCATGTGCTATCACGGATGACACACAGAGAACACACATGTGCCAACATCACGGCACATGGAGGGCCATAGGCACCTTTTACACGTCAGTGAAAAATGTGTGTGTTTTTTGCTGAGGTGTGAAAGAGTCCTTATTCAAAGAGGCAGTGCAGATCTGCAATTTTTTTTCTTAGCTGTATTTGGGCTTAGGAATAAATCACAACATGCTGCGTATGGTCACGTAATTTGGAAGACACTTACAAATGCAAATCTATTGGTGCGAGAAAAAAAAAAAACGGATGCCGCACAGACCATCCTAGTGGTGTCCAATTTTTACAGATACATTACCATTCTGTAGCATAGAAAATGGTCTTGTAAATAAATGTTGATTAATAGCTGCTGAGAGAAAAAATGCATTGCATATGGATGACAAACGGATGTGTATTGCCCCCGTGTCAGCAGCCAGGCTGCTCGGATCTGGACCCGCGGTGGCTCAAGGGGTCTCCGGACTCGGGGGTCGTGCGGCCACTCAAATGAAGGGAGTATTTACAGGGGATAGTGTTACAGTTCGTGATGCCACCCTTGGTATGTGGTAATTTGGAGTACCACTGCTGCATTTGGGAGTACCCGGGGGCGATGGAGTGGGGCAGCCAGGTGTTAGAGCCCTCCACGGGTAGGGGGAATGCCCCGGGATTCGGTGATGGTGTTTGGGGAGTGCCGTGGGGAGTGAAGTGGTCACTTGCATACTGACTCAGTCCATTAAGCTGACACCGACAACTGGATAAACCAAAGTTCTGGATACCGCTGCCGCTGAGGGGAGCTAGTTTGGGTCCCGTCCCCACTGGTGCTGCCTGGTAATCCGTGACCTGCCTCCTGGCACTAAGTTTACTTCTCTGTTGGTCCCGGTAGTATGGAACTTGCCGGGTCCCGCTCCCCACTATGGCTAAGTGTGGGAGCTTGCTTACAGGGTTCACGCTTAGGATTTTTTGGACCGTTTTTGTGGAAAGTCTGATCCCCCTCGTTGTGCTAGCACCCCAATTTTGGAGCGGGTGGAGAGCAGATCCTGAAGGCTCCGTTCTCGTCAGGTAAATTGTCAGGTTGCTTGAAGCTACTCCCTGACCTAGGGTCCACGTACCCTGTCGTGCCCTGGTCCCAGCCCGGTGATGGTGCAAGGCCGCCAGCTGTCCTCCTCGACAGTTCCGTGCCCCTTGCCACGATCCACTGCGACTGAGGGTTCAGCTCCTCTAGGCCCAGACCACCATCTGCTACCTAGATAACTTCCTAGGAGCCCTGCTCCTGACCTCCTCTCTCCTTCACATCCAACACACTTCTCTTCTCCTAACACTCCTGATCTCCCCTATCCAACCCCCCAAGTGGGAGACCCTATTCCACTCAGGCTATCCACTGGTGTGTCTGGTGGGTGTGGTGCAGAGTGTACCTAGGATTTGATTAGCTGATGTAGGCAACACCATGTAGTTGGGGACCCGTAACCAAGAAGGAGGTGCATACTGCATGGGAGGGCAGATTGTGCAATACCCTGTGATGACCTGATAGTCCAGGCGCGTCACAGATGCTAGACAAGAAACAAATCAAACACTCGCAGAGCACTAGACATGCGGAATGATATACACATGACACTGGTTAAACATAGGAACGATTTTTTTATACGCAAGTGTGAATGACTTCTTAGGCCACATTCACACATTGAGTATATGGTGCGTGTTTACCTCAGTATTTGTAGCCAAAACCAGTAGTGGAACAATAAGAGGAAAAGTATAATAGAAACACGGGATCCACTTCTGTATTTATTACCCACTCCTGGTTTTGGCTTCAAATACTGAGGTAAAAAAACCTCACCAAATACTAAACATGGGAACATGGCCTAAGGGTAGAGTCACACTGGCGTATGATCCACGAGTGCAATGTGAGAAAATGTCGCAATGCACTCAGGTCCATGTAGGACAATAATGCAGATCAGATCTGTGAGTTTTTTCCTCAGCCCTAGTGACACTCGGCTCACAGTCACTGCAAAGCCTGAGCCGAGGGTCATTAGAATATTGCATAACTCTCGCATCGGATATCATACGCTAATGTGACTCCAACCTAAGGCTACTTTCACACATCCGGTTTGAGCCGTGTGGCTCAATCCGGCTGTGAAACCTATGCAACGGATGCGGCGAAAACACCGCATCCTTTGCATAAGTTTTTACATGCGGCCGGTCCGGTTTTTTTCGGTTGCGGCACGCTACTGAGCATGCGCAGTGGAAGAAACCGCATGCGGCGGCCGGATGCGTTTTTGTCCGCATCGTGCCGCATCCGGCGTCCATAGGCATGCATTGAAAAATGTGCCGCAGCGGCCGGATGCGGCGCGATGCGGTTTTTTTGCCGGAGCAAAAAACGTTGCAGGCAACGATCAATCCGGCCGCGGCATCGGCTAAATCTGCCACATGCGGCAAAAACCGGACCGAATGCAAGCCCATGCGGCACAATACGGCACTAATGTAAGTCTATGCAAAAAAACCCGCATCCAGCGGCAAAAAAAACGCTTGCGGTTTTTCTGCAGAGCGCCGTATTGTGCCGCAGAGCAAAAACCGGATGTGTGAAAGTAGCCTAATACTGAGGATGAGCAGTCAGTCATAATGATAAAATCACGTTCAGCGTTTTTAAGGTTAAAAAGTAGACAAAAGTCCACCGAGTTCTAAGCATATCCTGACATGTTCATCCAGAGGAAGGGAAAAAAAAAACCATGTGGCAGACACTAAGCTCCATAATAAGGGAAAAATTCCTTCCCAACTCCACATACGGCAATCACACTAGTTCCCTGGATCAATGTCCAATCACAGAATCTAGTACACATAACCTGTAATATTATATGTTCAAAAAAGGCATCCAGGCCTCTCTTTGAACTTTTGTAGTGAATTAACATCATAATGCAGAGAGGACCATAGTCTCACTGCTCTTACAGAAGAGAATCCAGTCTCACTGCTCTTACAGAAGAGAATCCATAGTCTCACTGATCTTAAGCGGGCTTTGCACGCTACAATGTATCTAACGATGTGTCGGTGGGGTCACGTCGTAAGTGACGCACATCTGGCATCGTTAGTTACATTGTAGCGTGTGAAACCTCCGTGTGATTGCGATTGAACGTCAAAACGTTCATCGCATGCACGTCGTTCAATTCCTAAAAATTGAACGTCGGGTTGTTCAATGTTCCCGAGGTATCACACATCGCAGTGTGTGACACCCCGGGAACGATGAACACAGCTTACCGCGGTGGCTATGCGGAAGGGAGGAGGTGGGTGGGATGTTTACGACCTCGCTCATCTCCACCCCTCCGCTTCTATTGGCCGGCTGCCGTGTGACGTCGGTGTGACGCTGAACGTCCCTCCCACTCCAGGAAGTGGATGTTCGCCGCCCACATCGAGGTCATATGGAGGAGTAAGTACGTGTGATGGGAAATAATCGTTTGTGCGGCTCGTGCAACAAATTGCACGAGCCGCACAAACGATGGGGGCATGTGCGATCGCATACGAGATCGCACACGCAATTGTAACGTGTAAAGCAGGCTTTACATAAGAGAATCCATAGTTTCAATGCTCTTACAGTAAAGAATCACTGTCTGTGATTATAATTAAACCTTCAGTTACCATGTACGTAAATACATTTATTCCTTAGCTGCCTTTTGTCTGAAGGCAAATGAAGCAAAACACAAAAGAAATCTGCTCTAGTTTCTGAGATTTTACTTTTTTTTTTAAAAAAAAAAAAAATTAGTATAGAAATGCTGGGATCCTGCACAAACAAAATTGCCATTGCGCTTTTTTTTTTTTTTTTTTTTTTTTTAACATGTATTTTCAGGATCCCCATAGAAATCCAAAAAAGCACCAACTACTGCAAGGCTCAATCTAAGGCGTCCACCTATTCCGATTCTTTATAACACATAGTCGCAGTCACAAGACGGCCATCCTCAGCCCTGACTCTGACGAATCCTTGCAGTGTGCAGTGCATGTGATGTGAGGATTCAAAAGTCTGCAGACACTAAAGAGGGTGTTACACGCAGCGATATCGCTATCGATGCCGCTGGTGAAAGCACCCGCCCCCGTCGTTTGTGCGTCATGGGCAAATCACTGTCTATGGCGCACAATATCGTTCGGAGCCGTCACACGGACTTACCTGCCTAGCGACGTCGCTGTTGCTGGCGACCCGCCTCCTTTCTAAGGGGGCGGTTCATGCGGCGTCACAGCCGCGTCACTAAGCGGCCGCCTAATAGAAGCGGAGGGGCGGAGATGAGCGGCCGTAACATCCCGCCCACTTCCTTCCTTCCGCATTGCCGATGGACGCAGGTAAGCTGCAGGTCGTCGTTCCCGAGGTGTCACACGTAGCGATGTGTGCTGCCTCGGGAACGACGAACAACCTGCGTGCTCAACAATCAACGATTTTTTGAAAAGGAACGACGTGTCAACGATGGATGATTTGGTGAGTATTTTCTATTGTTAATGGTCATTCCTTGCTCTCACACGCAACGACGTCGCTAACTATGCCGGATGTGCGTCACGGGACCCGTAACCCCGGCGATATATTGTGACACCCTGGGCAAGCCAGGGGTCACAGGTAATGACATCACCACACCCTACACCCCGGTTAGGTACATCTAAGCTAGACCAGAAATCCTTGTTGCCTTCCTCCAGGGGATGATGTTCACACCAGGGGGTGGGCCAGGCGGTTGGCCCTGCCCACCGAGGAGATCACAGTCCTGGAGGCGGGAAAACCAGGCAGATCAGTTTGAGAGGTGAAAGTGTGAGGAGGAAAGTGACAGCTTAAGAGCCTGAAGTTGGTCCGGGTGTGTGCCCGGACTGAGACAGCAAGGTTAGCAGACGGCGGTGACCGTCTGCAGGAGTGGCCTATCGGAGGTGCCGTAAGGACCGTGGACGGGTGGTGGCCCGGCGGTACCGGACCGGTACACAAAGAGAAGCCAGCACCATTGGCAGGGGCCTTTCGGATCCCGGCAAGGCTTGGAGTCACCGTGAATTTGCCAAATCCGTCAGTGAAGGGGACCTCCGGGTCTCCAAACAACTAAGTCCCGATTGAAGGCAACAGTCCAACCGTATGAGAGAGACACCGCCACCGCCAAGGCACCAGTTTCTCAGGGCCAGCGCCTGCGGGCAAAGAGGGACTCCTCCGCCCATATCCAAGTCGGGGAGCTGGTTACCGGTGGGAACCCATCGCAACCAACAGAAGTACTAGGTGCAGGGAAAGAGACAGTCACCGTTAACTACCGGGGAAAAGCAACATCAGCCGTACGTGGGAACCGTCTTTCCAGCCGTGTGTTCTACCGAGAACTGTGTCAACGTCTCAGGCTGAGTGAGTACCAACATGCCGTACGGCACAGCGCTGCCCCCGCGACCCTGCACCTCACCAGGCCCCGCACCCGTCCTGCCATCCACCCCTACCCGATCACCGGGCCCCGGGACAACCAACCCCCTACCCACGAAGGGGAGAAATAACAACAAAGCTGCTCCCTGTCACCGCTCTCGGGATCCCCATACAGAGCAGCGGTGGTGTCCACACAATCACCACAACCGTGGGTGGCGTCACGGACAATAAATCCCCAAAACCAATCCCCTTTTCACTCACGGGCGAGGAGCGCCGCTCGAGTCCCCGGGATCCGGCCCATCGCTCGAGCCACCAAGCAGCAGAGGCCGCAGCAGCATCGGCAGCCGGACCCAAGCAGTGGGAGAGCGCAGCGTCCCCTCCTCCGCCCGCGACAACTTGGTGTCACGAACAGGATCTTACCCCTCTGCCGTTGGGTAGAGGTGCGCCTTGTTACCGCCGGAGGTGTCCGGCCAGAAAATTTCAGAAGCCGCTATCTTTGGCGCGAAAAGTTCCCGATCGAGCGTCTCCTCGAGTAGTGGAGGCGTGAAGGCCAAAATCCCGCCCCGATAGAGGAGGAGCCGGAAAGAGGCTAAGGGGGACGGAAGCAAGATGTCTGCGCCCGACGGAGCTGCTGGAGGAGCAGTGGTCGCAGCCACAGTGGCACCCGTGGATGGGAATGGGCCTGCCCAGGTCCCGGCCGCGCTGGCGGGGGGTGCCGCGGTCCCAGCTCTCGCTCAGGTGATGCCGTTCTCCTTGCCCTATGTGCCCGGAGTTACCTGGCTACCGCAGTACGACGGGAAACCTGATGCGTTACAGGTCTTCCGGAAAAAGCTTAACCCGCTCCTGGAATTGTACCCCCTGACTGATAAGCAACGTGCAGCGGTAGTGCTGGGCCAGCTAACCAGCGTGGCTGAGCAGGAGGCGGAGACCTGGGCCGATGGGGACTGGTTCTCTGTAGCCACCATCTTTGAGAAACTACAGACTGCCTTTGAGACCCGTACCGAAGCTGAGCTGAGGATGCAGTTTTACCAGTGTCGGCAACGGTCTGTGGATAGCATTCGGGACTACGCTTTACGTCTGCAAACCGCCCTCTGCACACTGAAGCGGGTGGACACCATCAATGAGGCGGACAGCAACAAAATGTTAGTAGAGCAATTTGTGCAGGGGATGAGGTCCTCTGAGGATCGCAAACAACTCCGGCTGTGGGCCCTAGAACACCCTGATGTGGACTTTGCTGTGTTAAAGGAACGGGCCATTAAAGCTCTGCAACCCCCAGCTTCGGAAGTCTTGGAACCAGCCCCGTGGCCAGTTGAGATGGAACCCCGTCGTGGTGGCCCCTGCCCTACCAGCCTCTCCAGTACCTACAGCTCCAAGCAGCACGATGGAAGAACTCCGCCGCATGGATGGAGACCTCGCCAAGATTCTCGCCGCACTCCAACCTCTGACCAGATCCCAGCCTCCAACCAAGATACAGCTCGCCGACAGCCCTGAGGATGTTCCCTGGATTCAGCGGAGAAGTGCTAACAACTCGCGGAACAGACCTCCAACCTGCTACAGGTGCAGCAAGCCTGGCCATTACTTCCGACAGTGCCCGTTAAACGAGCAACCCCTGGGGCCACGGGCCAATCCTCAGGAGTAGATCCCCGTGGCCCCCCAGACTGGCGGGACCGGTATATCGGGGCCCGGCCCATCATCCCCGTGGCTGTGGATGGCATACCGGTGATGGCTCTCTTGGACACTGGATCACAGGTAACCACCATACCATACACATTGTACCAACGGTATTGGGGGACAGACGAGCTGGCTCTCCCAGATACTAGTATAACACTGATTGCTGCTGATGGACTCCCACTGACCCAAGTGGGGTATAAACAAGTGGCCATGACGGTGGGGCGAGCTGAACTGCAACACCAGGGTATGATTGTGATCATGAATGAACCCAGTGATCATAACCTGAAGATAGTGCTGGGAACCAATGTGATGGAGCACTGTATGAGTGCTGTATTGGCCCTACTGCAGCAGCTGGCCGCCACGGCGGCGGGGAGCCGACAAAGAGCTGTGCAGCGTGAGATCCGAGCCTTGATGTACCGCCAGCATGTAAACTCGACGGGAGGGGAGATTGGTGGAGTGAGAGTGATGGATGTTGCCCCGTTGATTGTGCCCCCTAGGAGTGAGATGATGATTTGGTGTAGGGCAGCAGTAGGGCCTCAGGGGCGTGACTACCCTGCCATGATAGAGCCCATGCCCTCCGAACACTGGCCCACGGTAATGGCCGCCCGAGGTGTGGTAGATGTAAAGAAGGGGAGAGTGCCCGTGAGGGTGCTGAACTGTGGGGAGGAAGAAGTCAGGCTTCCCCGGTATGCTACACTTGCCAAGTTGCTCACCCTAGATCCCCACACCATCCATGAAGCAGCTCCTCCAGTTTCACTACCTACTGCCAGCACTCACCCGCCCCAAGGGGAGTCAGAGGAGTGGCACCAACAGCTACACGTGGGCACTGACGATACCCCTACACATCACAAAGAAGGGGTATACAGGGTGGTACGGGAGTACGAGCAAGTTTTTAGCAAACATCCCCTAGACTTTGGGCAGATTAAAGGGGTCCAAAACCATATCCCTACCGGTGAACATCCCCCTATCAAAGAGAGGTACAGGCCCATTCCCCCTGCACACTACCAGTACGCCAAGGACATGTTGAGGAATATGAGGGAGGCAGGGGTTATCAGGGACAGCTGTAGTCCCTGGGCCGCCCCGTTGGTGCTGGATAAGAAGAAAGACGGCACCATGCGGATGTGCGTGGATTACCGGAAGATTAACCAGATAACACATAAGGATGCCTACCCTCTGCCCCGTATCGAGGAGTCCTTGTCCGCGCTGATAACCGCCAACTACTTCTCCACCCTTGACCTCACCAGTGGGTACTGGCAGGTGGCCGTGGCGCCCGAAGACCGATAGAAAACTGCCTTTACCACCCCTATGGGACTCTGTGAATTCAATAGTATGCCGTTCGGGCTGTGCAATGCCCCGGGTACCTTCCAACGGCTGATGGAGTGCTATTTGGGGCACCTGAATTTTGAGACCGTCGTGTTGTATCTGGATGATGTAATTGTGTATTCACAGACATATGAAGCCCATCTGGAACACCTAGCCGAGGTGTTCGCGTCCCTTGCCAAGTACGGGATGAAGTTGAAGCCCTCCAAGTGTCATCTGCTGAAACCCAGAGTGCAGTACCTGGGGCATGTGGTGGGAGCAGAAGGTGTCGCCCCCGACCCCGAGAAGGTCACTGCCATCCAAGACTGGCCGAGGCCAACCACAGTGAGGGAAGTAAGGCAGTTTCTGGGTCTGGTAGGGTACTACCGACGCTTCATCAAGGGATACACGAAGATGGCTGCCCCCATGCAAGACCTCCTCGTGGAACAGACCAAAGGTGGTAGACCCCTCGGAGCCCCACTGTTGTGGGAAGAGAGGCATGAGGAATCCTTCCATCAGCTGAAAGCGGCCTTGACCGGGGAGGAGATCCTAGCGTATCCTGATTACAGCCACCCGTTCATCCTCTACACCGATGCCAGCAATGTGGGCTTGGGGGCAGTCTTGTCCCAGGTCCAGGATGGGAAGGAAAAAGTGATTGCCTATGCTAGCTGAAAGCTCCGACCGACTGAAAGGAACCCTGAAAATTACAGCTCTTTCAAGCTGGAGCTCCTGGCGCTGGTGTGGGCTATCACCGAGCGGTTCCGCCATTACTTGGCCGCAGCAAAATTCACCGCTTTCACGGATAACAATCCGCTGACCCATCTGGACACGGCCAAGTTGGGTGCGTTGGAACAGCGGTGGGTGGCCAGGCTAGCCAACTACGACTTCACAATTAAATACAGGGCCGGTCGTGCCAACGTGAATGCGGATGCACTCTCTCGGATGCCCCACTTGTCAGAAGAAGGGTGCGAGGATGACGACCTCGAAGAGATCGATTTGCCTGCATTTCACCAGCCACCAACTGAGAAGGTACATGTCCACCAACAACGGGTGAACCTGGATCCACTGCCCAGCCAGGAGTGTCAGGAAGCTCAAAACCAGGCGCTCGCTGTCCGCCTAGTCAAGACTCTGGTGGAGCAAGGCGCTGCTGGAATAGACCCTGCCGCCCCAGCTGAAGCCCAACGCCTGTGGAAAGAACGGACCCGGCTGTATCTACACCAAGAGAAGTTGTACCGTGAGCTGATTAACCCAAAGACTCATGAGAACATCTGCCAGTTGGTGATTCCCCAAGCTAATGTGCCCACCATTCTACAAGCGTACCATGATGGTGCCGGACACTTTGGATGGAAGAAATTGGAAATGCTGTTGAGGGAGCGGTTCTATTGGAGTGGGATGCGGGAGTCTGTGGAGGCCTGGTGCCGAGAGTGTGGCCCGTGTACGCTGAGAAGAAAGGACGAGGCCAGCCAGAAGGCACCCCTGCACCCGATCGTTACACATCAACCACTGGAGCTGGTCGCCCTGGACCATGTGAAGCTCACCCCCAGCCGAAGTGGGTACACTTACGCTCTCACCATAGTGGATCATTATTCAAGGTTCATGGTGGTTGTCCCGGTCAAAGACCTAACCGGCTGTACCGCCGCTAGAGCGTTCCAAGCTTACTTCTGTCGGCCACATGGATACCCTGAGAAGGTGCTTACTGACCAAGGCCCAGCCTTTGAAGCGGAGGTGTTCCATGAGTTCTGTCAGCTGTACGGCTGCAAGAAGATCCGGACCACGCCTTACCATGCCCAAACCAACGGTATGTGTGAGAAGATGAACCATTTGGTCCTTGGCCTCCTCAAGACGTTGCCGCTAGAAGAGCGGAACCTGTGGCCGGAGAAGCTGCCTGACTTGGTCGATATGTACAACAATATCCCGTCCAGCTCAATGAAGTGCACCCCAGCATATCTGATGAGGGCTCGCCCCGGCCGACTGCCGGTGGACCTGGAAATGGGACTGGAAGCCCCAGAAACACTCCCCTCGACGGCTGAATGGGACACCCGGCGGAGGGCTCAGTACCAACAGATTCAGGAATATGTGGAGAAGAACTTAAGTCGGAGTCGGGAACAACAGGAGCGGCGCTTCAACCAGAAGGCGTCTGCTTGCCCTTTCCAGCCTGGAGATGTAGTGCTGAAGCGGAAGAGGAGAACCCACAAGCTGGATGATCAATGGGAACAAACCCCATACGTCATACAGCCCACAGGATGGGAAGATGGGAAGGCCTACCAGATCAGTCATGACCAATGGGGCACCTTGGCCACGGTTTCCCGGGACCATCTGAAAAGGTGCCCACCAGCATTGAGGGCAACGGCTGAAGTACCGGTTCCTCCACCAGCAGAGAAGGCAAAAGAGGTAATCCACACCGTGATGGGTCACTTCCCAGCGGACTGGCCTACACAGAACGGCGCGGTGATTCTTCCAGTGATGCTATTCCCACAACCCGTGGATGAAGAAATGATGGAGGTGGTCAACCGTGAGCCAGAGCCAGCGCCAGTGCCCAGGGATGAACCTGTGCCCAGCTCCCCTATGCCTCCGCCTCTCCCACATGATAACAGGGAAGAGAGACTGATTGTTCCCTCTCCCCCGCTGCCTGTTACCACTGACACTGGACCCCGGAGGTCCACTCGCCCCAACCTAGGTAGACCCCCACTTAGGTACAGGGAAACTACTATTTAGAGGGTGGGTGAACATGTGTGTTAAAAGTTTTAAAGTTGGAATTTATGAGAAAATGATAAGTGATCAACTGAGGAAGTCACCTGATTGAACCGTGATTGGACCGGTCGTTGCCGGCACCGTTGTCCCCGAGGGGACCATTTAAAGTTGCGTAAGGGACTCCTTACGGACAAGCCGGTAAACTTGCAGGGCAACCACAAACTTGTGGAATGTAAATAATGTTTTGTTATGGCTTTACCGTTACCGGCTCCGGAGAGGTAGATTGGAGGGAGGGCCCGCAGTGGAGCAGGCTGGGGCCCAGCCACCACCGGAACCGGTGGCTACCCTCTGGGGGTTCCAGGGGCTCCCCATAGACGTGAGTCCCCTGGAAAGGACAGATCCCGCTCGGGTAACTTGGTGCTGGACTGGGGTCAAGGGGTGCTGCCTGTTTCTTAGGGGCAGCATCAGGGCCAGGTTACTTGGGTGGGTGAGAACGGAAGCCGTAACCGTTTAAAACCGTTTGCAACGTTTAAGAAAAGTGCCTCCCGTTGTGGGATGATGTTCTTCTACTTGTATTGTTTTCTTATCTTTTTCAGAAAAATAAAACCGGTGTTGGACGGGCAGCCTGCGGACGGTCTGCATTTTGCTAAGGGGGAATGTGACGCCTTGGGCAAGCCAGGGGTCACAGGTAATGACATCACCACACCCTACACCCCGGTTAGGTACATCTAAGCTAGACCAGAAATCCTTGTTGCCTTCCTCCAGGGGCTGATGTTCACACCAGGGGGTGGGCCAGGCGGTTGGCCCCGCCCACCGAGGAGATCACAGTCCTGGAGGCGGGAAAACCAGGCAGATCAGTTTGAGAGGTGAAAGTGTGAGGAGGAAAGTTACAGCTTAAGAGCCTGAAGTTGGTCCGGGTGTGCGCCCCGGACTGAGACAGCAAGGTTAGCAGACGGCGGTGACCGTCTGCAGGAGTGGCCTATCGGAGGTGCCGTAAGGACCGTGGACGGGTGGTGGCCCGGCGGTACCGGACCGGTACACAAAGAGAAGCCAGCACCATTGGCAGGGGCCTTTCGGATCCCGGCAAGGCTTGGAGTCGCTGTGAATTTGCCAAATCCGTCAGTGAAGGGGACCTCCGGGTCTCCAAACAACTAAGTCCCGATTGAAGGCAACAGTCCAACCGTATGAGAGAGACACCGCCACCGCCAAGGCACCAGTTTCTCAGGGCCAGCGCCTGCGGGCAAAGAGGGGCTCCTCCGGCCCATATCCAAGTCGGGGAACGGGTTACCGGTGGGAACCCATCACAACCAACAGAAGTACTAGGTGCAGGGAAAGAGACAGTCACCGTTAACTACCGGGGAAAAGCAACAGCAGCCGTACGTGGGAACCGTCTTTCCAGCCGTGTGTTTTACCGAGAACTGTGTCAACGTCTCAGGCTGAGTGAGTACCACCGTGCCGTATGGCACAGCGCTGCCCCTGCGACCCTGCACCTCACCAGGCCCCGCACCCGGCCTGCCATCCACCCCTACCCCATCACCGGGCCCCGGGACAACCAACCCCCTACCCACGGAGGGGAGAAATAACAACAAAGCTGCTCCCTGTCACCGCTCCCGGGATCCCCATACAGAGCAGTGGTGGTGTCCACACAATCACCACAACCGTGGGTGCCGTCACGGACAATAAATCCCCAAAACCAATCCCCTTTTCACTCACGTGCGAGGAGCGCCGCTCGAGTCCCCGGGATCCGGCCCATCGCTTGAGCCACCGAGCAGCAGAGGCCGCAGCAGCATCGGCAGCCGGACCCGAGCAGTGGGAGAGCGCAGCGTCCCCTCCTCCGCCCGCGACAATATCATTATATATATATATACACAAACACATATGCATACATATTCATACACACACACACACACACACACATATATATATATATATATATATATATATATAAATATATACACACAGTACAGACCAAATGTTTGGACACACCTTCTCATCTCTAGAACAACTGTTAGGTTAAGAGCGCACTTTGCTTTTTACCTGCTTTTTACCTGCTTCTTTGCTGCTTTTTCAACTGCAGGGTTTAATGCCAAAATGGATGTGTTCTGCTTTTCAAGCAAAGTCTATGGGAATTTGGTTTTCTTGTCCGCACTATGCAGTTCAAACTGCAGCCTTTTTGTGGCAGAAATTTGGGCAAAAACTCAGCTTTGCAGTGCAAATGTGGCGCTCTGGACAAGCCAGGACGTCACAGGTACTGCAACACCACACCCTACACCCCGGTCAGGAACACCGAAGTCAAACACAAATCCTTGTTGCCTTCCTCCAGAGGCTGATGTCCACACCAGGTGGGGCGGAGCCAGGCGGTTGGCTCCACCCACCGAGGAGTTCACAGTCCTGGAGGCGGGAAAAGGAAGAGAGATGAGTTTAGGAGTTGTAGAGTGAGGAAGTAGTAGTGGAGGAACTGACTGACAGTGTCCGGGTACGTGGCCCGGGCACCTGACAGCAAGGTTGGCAGACAGTGGTGACCGTCTGCAGGAGAGGCTGATTGACGCACAACCGTGAGGACCGGGGACGGGCGGTGGCCCGCCAGTACCGAATCAGGGAGCGAAGAGAAGCCAGCACCATCCGGCAGGGCCTACAGACCCCAACCAGGCTAGGAGTCGCCGTGAAACCGGTCAAATCCGTCAGCGACGGGAACCTCCGGGGTTTCCCAGCAGTAAAGATCCGACTGAAGTCAACCGTCCAAACCGTAAGGGAGATAAAGCTACCGCCAGAGCTAGAGCTCCCAGGGCCAGAGCCTGCGGGCAAAGGAAGGGCTCCCTTAGCCAACATACCGCTGGGGAGCGGGCTATCAGTGGGAAGCCATTGGGGCCGAGAACAGAACACCGGTGCAGGGAGAGACAGTTACCGCCAACCTACCGGGAGTGACCGCTGCAGCCGTCTGTGGGACCCGTCCATCCAGCCGTTTGTTTTACCAGAGACTCCGTGTGCATTACTGGCTGACTGAGTACCACCGTGCCGTCTGGCACTGCGCTGCCCCGCGACCCTGCACCCGGCCAGGCCCCGCAACCCACCTTCCGACCTTCACCACCGGGCCCCGGGACCACCAAACCCCCCCCTACCCACGGAGGGGAGAAAACATCTCAGCTGCTCCCTGTCAACGCTCCCGGGATCCCCGTACAGAGCAGCGGTAGTGTCCCAACCTCACCACAAACCGTGGGTGGCGTCACGGACAATACCCCTAAACCAAACCACCCCTTTCACTCACGGGCGAGGAGCGCCGCTCGAGTCCCCGGGATCCGGCCCACCGCTCGAGCCACCGACCGAGCGAGCAGCAGCAGCAGCCGGACCCGAGCAGTGGGTGAGCGCAGCGCCCTCCCCGCCCGCGACGCAAAACCCAAATGGCAAAAACAATTGACATGTCAATTGTTTTTGCCATTTGGGTTTTGCACTGCAAAGCTGTGTTTTTGACCAAAGTTCTGCAACAAAAAGGCTGCAGTTTGAACTGCAAAGTGCGGACAAGAAACCCAAATTCCCATAGACTTTGCTTGAAAAGCAGAACACATCCATTTTGCCATTAAACGCTGCAGTTGAAAAAGCAGCAAAAAAGGCAGGTAAAAAGCAAAGTGCGGTCGCACCCTTAGGCTATGTGCGCACGTGTGCGCTCTGCACCGCACCTAAAAGGTGCGCTTCAGAGCACAGCTGAAAAGCTCCGTTCTGAAGCGCATGGTGCCGGCAGAGAACGTGTGCTCTGCATGCTGCCTCTCCCTATAGACAGCATGCAAACCGCACGGAAGAAGTGACATGTCACTTCTTAGAACGCAGCGATTCAGGCAGCAGCCGAATCGCTGCATTCTAATATGCCACGTGCGCACGGCTCCTGCACAATCTCCATAGATTGTGCAGGGGACGCAGGACGCATGCAGTTACGCTGCGGTGCAGAACGCAGCGTAACTGCATGTAATACGCACACGTGCGCACATAGCCTTAGCCTTAAGAGGAGACTTTGTGCAGCAGGCCTTCATGGTAAAATAGGTGCTAGGAAACCACTGCTAAGGACAGGCAACAAGCAGAAGAGACTTGTTTGGGCTAAAACACACAAGGAATGGACATTAACCAGTGGAAATCTGTGCTTTGGTCTGATGAGTCCAAATTTGAGATCTTTGGATCCAACCATTGTGTCTTTGTAGAAAAGGGGAACAGATGGACTCTACATGGCTGGATCCCACCGTGAAGCATGGAGGAGGAGGTGTGATGGTGTGGGGGTGCTTTGCTGGTGACACTGTTGGGGATTTATTCAAAATTGAAGGCATACTGAACCAGCATGGCTACCACAGCATCTTGCAGTGGCGTGCTATTCCATCTGGTTTGCGTTTAGTTGGACAATCATTTATTTTTCAACAGGACAATGACCCCAAACACACCTCCAGGCTGTGTAAGGGCTATTTGACTATGAAGGAGAGTGATGGGGTGCTACGCCAGATGACCTGGCCTCCACAGTCCCCAGACCTGAACCCAATCGAGATGGTTTGGGGTGAGCTGGACCGCAGAGTGAAGGCAAAAGGGCCAACAAGTGCTAAGCATCTCTGGGAACTCCTTCAAGACTGTTGGAAAACCATTTCCGGTGACTACCTCTTGAAGCTCATCAAGAGAATGTCAAGAGTGTGCAAAGCAGTAATCAAAGCACAAGGTGGCTACTGTGAAGAACCTAGAATATAAGACATATTTTCAGTTGTTTCACACTTTTTTGTTAAGTATTTCATTCCACGTTTTAATTCATAGTTTTGATGCCTTCAATGTGAATCTACAATTTTCAGAGTCCTGAAAATAAAGAAAACTCTTTGAATGAGGTGTGTCCAAACTTTTGGTCTGTACTGATTTTTTTATATATATATATATATATATATATATATATATATATATATATATATATATATATATATATATATATATATAAAATATACACACACACAATTAATTCCTCGGGGTGGGGTGTCACTTTCCATTATTTATCCCTATAAACACCAAGTGCAGTTTGTCACCAGAATTTCCAGTTTGTGAATATTCTGCCCACAATAAAAATGGCGGCAGCGTCGTTGACTTCCTCATCGAGCTGATTGGTGGAAAGTTTGTGGCGCCACAGCGGCATCTAGCGGTGGGAAAGTAAAACCGCAGTGGAATGCTGCCCGGATGGCGGCTGACGTCAGAGCGCGGCAGAGCAGGCGGGAGCGTCTCCCCTGAGCATCATCTGGTCCCGGGTCAGCGGCAAAGTGCGGGACTCCATGAAGGCGGCCTGGGGTAAGGGCTGTGCGGGGGCTCCGGGGAGCGGGCACCGGACAGGGGCGAACAGACCGGTACTTTGTATGTGTCCTGTAGTCGGGAGGTGACAGGGGCTCATCCTCTAAAGCTGTAATCAGCTGCCCCGATAATTGCGAGCTATCGTGGCCCCGCCCCAAGGGGGAAAACGTTAACCTCTTAATGACTGCATTATTTTGTTTATATTTTTTGTGTGTACCCCTGTATTTGTGCCCATAATCTTTCTTTTCCGGCATAATGTACTTATTTGGTGATCGGGGGGGGGGGCGGGGGGGGGGGGGGGCATGACTTGTTTCAATTTTATAGAGTTTTAATATTTTTATGACTATAAAAGTTCTGTTTTTTCCCTTCCTCCTGTTGGTATTTCCCCCGCCTCTGTCCCTTATTCTATGCAATGTATTTAGAATAATTAATGTTTTGCTTTTTCCTAAATATTTGCCCCTTTTTGTTTGCACTTTGCCTTTTTTCACTATCACTGCGGCATCTGTCTCCATCTGATCGGGGTCCGCTGGATCCCAGGAGCTGGGTTTGCTTTGTCAGACCCCCCCCCCCCCCCCCCAGTCCTTGTAGAAGTATCAGCTGTGACCCCCTTTTGTGTTTTCTCGGGGGTACCCGGCTGCGCTAACGGCTGGTGACCCGACCTGCGAGACTGTAGGAGTGTTTATGCATCCAGGGTGAAAGACACTAGGCAACAAAGAAAGGGTTAAAGCTGTCAATCAACAGGTCTGGGCTTTACTGGTTGCGCTGCGTCTTAGCCTTTGTAGCCAAAGTTGGATTCCTTCTAGCCGTCAGTGTATGGATTTGATCCAGGATACATTTGCACCAAAATTCGAGCCATTCTGCTGTTTTATACTTCTGCTTAAAATTTGGAAAGTGTGTGGGGTTTTTTTTTTTTACTTAGCCAATCACAAGAGGCGATAGCGGACATTCTTCTCTGGGGGGGGCACTTTTTCCTTCTGACGCTCAATCCATAAGACAGCAGTAACCTAATAGGTGAGGAAGTAAAAAAGCCCCCAGAGGGGTCAGAAAAGGCATTTACCAGCGTGATATGGTGAGGAGGAGCGCTGCAGCGTGGAGTGCCGGAGTTGTGACGATAATGGTGGTAGCGCTTGTCCCATGAAACGCTCTGGACCTAGCACCGGTATCGGGGAATAAGGAGACTCGTGGCCTGTATCCGATAGGAGTGTCCCGATACTTGTAGTACATCCAGCTGCTCTCACAATAATCATGACTCCGGCACTGTACACTGCGGCTCTCCTCCTCTTTTCCTGGAATGACAGGAGTAAGGAGATCTCCGGTTGGTCAAGCAATAAAATCTCACCAGATCACACTAAAGGGCCTTTGCCCTTTTTTTTCCCCCCTCTATGATGCTGCCTTCTTATGATTGGGCAGCGTCGTACAGGGGAAAAGTAAACTCCCACAGAAAAGAATCTTACTCTCCCCTTGGTTAAATGTGATATTTGCATATTTTACGCCCTAAACTTCAGGATCCCATAACTCCTCAATGCATTTTGATCAGCGCTTAAGCCTCTTCTTAGTGAATGATAGTTTAAATTATAAGATCCAGTGCAAGATCACCGTGTCGTTGTGTTATCACGAAGGATGCAACAGCGGGGATCAATCATAACCTTCATCTCGGCAGATTATCCCTAGAACGCGCAACCATAGAAAACAAGTAACCTAGCAGGCCTGCGAGGCCCAGGTATGTGTTCCAGGGTTAATGTCCCAAAGATTCAGGGTAATGGACAAGTCATGAAAACGGAAGTATGAGTTTAGTGGAGAACTCGCCCTGCGGCTGCTGTCATGGTCTTCGGCCAGGTGCTGCGCGTGGGGATGGTGGGACAGATCTGTGACAGGCACTCACACACTCACACACTCACACACTCACACACTCACACACTCACACACTCACACACTCACACACTCACACACTCACACACTCACACACTCACACACTCACACTCTCACACTCTCACACACTCACACTCTCACACTCTCGCACTCTCGCACTCTCACACTCTCACACTATACACCACACACACATTATCACTAGTGCTGTCCAAAAAGATGGCAGCCAGACCTGAGTCCATCTTCGCTTCCTCAACCGTCAGACTCGGCCTGGTGTTAAAAATGCTATTGGAGGACTGGGGCAGCGAGAATCTTTTTGCTAAACTCCTGACTAGCCCCAATCCAAAGACGTAATCTCATGAACAACCACACACATGATCGGTGTACGCGCTGTGTTATCGGAGGCGCAGTGCGTGTATGACCACCGCTTCCACAGACGGGGAAGCAGACTGTGCACTATGGCTTCATTCTCCATGGACAATGGACCTTCATTCCTGTGATTTAGCCCTCATCGTTCCTACATTTATCACCTGATTGTGGGATGACCCCAGAATGTTTTTTTTATTGGTTGCACGTTATTTTGTAGCATGGCAGCTGCCGGCAAGGTGAGATTGCTCAGCGGCACCTTCACCGGTCAAGGGTGGGCGCAGCCTTGCGTTGTGAGCTCGGCTTTGTCCTGTGGAGATCAGTCAGATTTCTTTTGTTTGCCTGATGTGTGGCAGTGTACAGATCAGACGGGAGGGCCCAAACCTCTCATTTTCCTCTTGTATTATCATGTCACTCTTTTACCTGAGGAGGTTTTAGCTTTTACAACAATGTCTGTAGCAGTGACTCAAAGGGGAACGTGATCGGCCCCATGGACACTTCATGGACAAAAGTGTCCGGACACCTATACATTACATTCCGCATCCATAGACATTAAGGGGAACCTGTCTGTCACCAGGCTTGTCCCTCATAAGCTGCGGCCACCACCAGTGGACTCTTTTATATACAGCGTTCTAGAATACTGTTGTGCCGCCCCCGTGCCAGCACCCGCCGCTGCTCGGATCCGGGCCTTCTGTGGGTGGCTCGAGGGTCTCCGGACCCGGGGGTCTCGCGGACAGGCCGAATAAAAAGGGGGGACGTAGATGTACGGGCTAGGCCGTATTAAGTTTGTGACACCACCCATGGTGTATGGTGAGGTGGGACACCACTGCTGCTGTTGTTGGGCACCCGGGGGAGATGTAGTGGCAGCTGGATGTTAACCCCTCTGTGGGTCGGGATGGTTTCCCCGGGACCCAGTGTCATTGTGCAGGGTTTGGCGATGGCAAGGGCCGGCGTGCCTGAGCAAGCAGGGGAATGTCTGGTTACTCACAGCAAATGAATCACACGAGTCTTTTGGTAAGCCAAGGTGCTGGTGGCCGGCCGCCACGGCCGGTTGCATTTAGGTCCCCCACCCAGGCTGGTGGTCGCTGTCTTTTCCCTCTGCACTTGCTTTGTGAATGGTGGACTGCCTGGTCTGGAACTCAGGAGTCTGCTCCCGGCTGGATGTGGCCTACGCTGGCCCGCGGGATCTATGGGCCCTGGCGGTGGCCTTATCCCTAGGTGGGCTGTTGTCTTCTTTTAGGGACTTTGGGTGGGACAGGACCTATAATCCTGCCCTCAATCGGTTAATTAGCTAGGCCGCTGGTTTCGGTCCTGGCTTCAGGGTCAGAGTACCCCCTTTGTGCTACGGTTTCCGGGTCAGTTCTCCATGTCGGTAGCAGCGGGCTACAACCCTGTCCCGGTCCACCTCGGATCTGCCGAGCCGTCTTCCCGTCTCCTGCTGACGGAGACCACCGTCTGCCACCTAGCCAAAGGCACTAGGGCTCCGACCCTGGCACCGTTCAACTTGAGCTTCCTCTGCTGGAGCTACACCTAGCTCCAGCCCATACTCCTCTCAACTTGAGCTACAAAACTAATGTTTGTTTTCCCGCCCCGGGCTTTCTAGACCCCAGGGTGGGCGTGTCCAACCGCCTGGTCTCGCCCACTGGTATGCCTATCTTTCCCTAATGGGGTGTGACTAGGGTTTCAGGTCGGCTGTGTGTTACCTAAGTGAGGGAAGGTGTTATGCGGGGGCCTATCTGTGACTACCAGGTTTTGCCAGGGCGTCACACTGTATATAGGAGTCCAGGTCGCTGTGTATAACAAAGAAAACAGCTTTTATTATACTTGTTTGCAGGGTGGTTGGGTCCAATGAGTGTCGCTGGTGTCAGTCTGGCTCCTGCTATCTTCATGCGATCACCGTCCTCCTTTCCAGCTCCATGTTATTGACGCGTGCTACGTCATCTACACAGTGTCTGACATTGCGCTCCTGCGCATGCACACTTCTGTGCCCTGCTGGAGGCAGATCAAAGCATTGTAGTGCGCATGCGTGGGCGTTCTTTGACATGCGCACTATAATACTTTGCTCTGCCTTCAGCAGGGTAGAGAGCAGTGCGTGTGCGCAGCAGAGCAATGACTGCCTCTGTGTAGATGACATATGATGCATCATCCACATGGAATTGGGAAAGAAGGTGATCACATGAAGATATGAGACCCTGGATCAAGATCAGCAATGCCCATAAGACCGGACCGCCCCCTAGGGGAGTATAATAAATGCTGTTTTTTATGTTTTACACAGCGGCCTGGGCTCTTATATACAGCATTCTAGAATACTGTAAGATCTCACTGGTGGTGGCTGCAGCTTATAGGGGACAAATCTGGTGACCGGTTCCCTTTAATATGGAATCTGCCCCTCTGCAGCTATAACAGCTCCCACTTTTCTGAGAAGACTTTCTACAAGATTTTGGAGGAATCTGCGGGAATTTTTGCCCTTTATCCAGAAGAGCATTTATGAGATCAGACCCTGATGTTGGAGCAGTCGGGCTCACAATCTCCGCTCTAGTTCATCCCGAAGTGTTTTATGGGTTTGAGGTCTGGGCCCTGTGCCGTCTGTCATGTTTTTCTACAAAACTTCCCCCTCCCCACAACTATGTCCGTGTGGACCTTGTGCACTGAGCACAGTCATGGGGAGCAGAAAAATCACTTTCCTATATACCCACAAAGTAGGAAGTTCAATTGTCCAAAATGCATTGTGCCAAGGCAGCAAAGAGGTTGTCCACTGCTTTTACATTGATGGACTAATTTTAGGATGGGTGATCAATGTCTGATTCACTGGTGTCCGACACACCGCAAACCCGATGATCAGGTGTTCTCTGTGCCGATGGTGGCAGCAGCAGGCAGCCGGATATGCTCTGTTCCGGAGCTGCCCCATCTTCTGATAGCAACCGGGTACTGCACATCTGCCTCCTGTTGATTTGAATGGGAGGTGGCTGTGCAGTACCTGGCCGCTATCAGAAGATGGAGCAGCTCCGGAACTGAGCATTTTTCGACTGCCTGCTGCTGTCACAGAGAACAGCTGATGCATGGGGGTGTCGGATCCTGGCCAATCAGACATTGATGACCTATCCTAACGATAGGCAAGCAATGTTAATGTATTGGATAACTTTTTTTAAGACTGCTCTCCACTATGACTTGGGGGGGGGGGGGGCCGGCTGGCTGAGGTCGAACCCTGATAATAAGCCCATAACATTATCCCTCCTCCACCAAACTGTACAGCAGGCACTATGCATTTGGGCAGCTAATTCTCTATTGACATTCGCCAAACTCGTCCATCAGATGTCGGAGAAGTGCGATCCGTTCCTGCACAGAATTCATTGACACTGCTGCAGTCCAGTGGTGATGACTTTACACCACTCTATCTGACGCTTGGCTTTGTGATATAAGGCTACAGCTTCCATAAACTCATGTTATGAAGCTCCCGGGGCAGTTTTTTTGCTTTGCTGTTTGTAGACCCATGGACAACATTCATGCGCTGCCATCCCCTTCTGATGGAGCATTTCAGAACCTTGTTCTCAAGATGGGTGGTTGACCCAATGTGGGTAGGTAATACCCTGCTGGGACTTCACACCCTCTTTAGTGATGCAGTAATTAGAGCATTTCCCTCCTTCCTGTTTTTGCAGTGAGTAATATCCTGGATTTATGACTGTGTTTTCAGACTTGGAGGAGAAGCGTCTGTCACGCCGCTGATCTCTGGAAAACGTCTTGTTTTGCTTCTGGTTGGAAAGGTTCCTGTATTTGTCAGTGATGACACATGAAAAACAAGGAACCTGCACACAAATTAACCTTTTCAATAGGTTTGTGAGCAGAAGCCTGACAGCATAAACACTGCGGAGAATGAGACATTGGGCCTCAGGCGGTGCTGGTGTATCGGGGCTGTCGGGTGACCTTTTAAATCCCTGAGCCTGTTTCTGGCCTGCTGGAACCAAACCCAATGTGGATGACATGTCTGGTGACGTGAGATCATTGTGCTTCACTGACAAGATGAGACATGGATATATGCAAGAAGAAAAAAAACACAAAAAAATCCCCACTCCCCTCTTCTTCTGCCCCCTCCAAACCGGCACTGACACTTTGGCGGTCCTCCCAGTCTTTGTTTCCAAGCAGCCGACATGTGACCGCAGAAATCTGAGCTGAATCCTCTGTGACCAGAGCTGTGGATCCGACATTGTCACATTATGCTGTATTGTATGGATTTTCCCTGCAGATCATTTCACCCTTTTGTATTGCAGGGAATGAACTTTTGCGATTATTCTACAGCATTTCTGCAGCAAAATCTGCGAACCTTTGCAGTGGTTTTAGCCTTTTCGGAAAATTCTACAATGGTCAAGTCTCCGTGTAGATGTAATCATCAGAAGGCTCGGACACCTTAGGGTATGAGGACATCAAGTTTCAGCCACACGTTTGTGACTCTGTAGGGGGTTACATTCAAACGCCTAAAAATCTGTGCTGTTGTTATTGACTTCAAAGACAATTGCCAAAAAAAAAGACCAAACTGAGTCAAGAGTTGCATGTTTTAGACGGTTTGATAAGTCTATAGCTCTGTTGGGGACATGTCTGAACACCTGGAAGTCACAAATGTGAGTCCAAAACGTCATTTGAACCCAGGAGGTTGAATTCTGGTTTGGTTGCCTATCTCTACCGAACGCCCCATACACATGAAAGCCAAGCAGTTTGAGACGTTGGCAGTAATGATGGACGAGCGTGCTCGTCACTACTCGATCGAGCATCAGGGTGCTGCGTAGTACTCTGCCAATATTGTTGGTGCTCACATTTGGCGTTCGTGAAACATCAAAGACAAATCCTAGGCTCTCTAGTGAATGATAGGAGTTAGGACCCCAGTGAGAGCCACTTGCTGTCTCTGAATGGCTCTCACTGGGGGTAAATCATTTTCGGATGTAGTGTGTTAAAATAAAACCCAAAACGCCCTCCACCGGAAATGCTCTGTTTTTGGCTGGCTGTGAGTGTGTGGAGAGTCAAACTGCCTAATCATTGACTTCTACTATACTCGCTACTCAAGTTGAGCACTTCAGAGCTTCCAACCTGCTCCACTCAAGTAAAGAGCACTTGAGCATTGTAGTGTTTGCTCACTATTATGAGCACCAAACGTGATAGTGCTCACTCATCATTAGTTGCCAACAGTGCTGTAGTCAGTGTGTGTTTTGGTGACGTTTATATAAAATAGATAAATAATACATTGGTTACAGTAGTTAAATGCAGTGTATACTGAATATTTTTTCACAAGAATTTAGGAAAGTTATGAAATGTCCTAAAAATTTCTGTTCTATTCCTGATCTAAGGATCTAGGCTTTTAGTTGAGATTAATCTGTGCTACACTTTATTTACAAGATAAGTAGTGAAGCTCCTCCTCTAGAGATAAGGGTAGAAACCTACTGGGAAGGAAGGAATGCCTGCACTCATCTCAGGCCTGCTGGAGTAAACAGGAAAACCATTCGCTAAAGGGAAAGAAGCTCTGATAGAGGTAGCAGTTAAGATGAGCCTCTACAGGACGGCCCAAGAGCAAGAGGTGTTGGGTCCTGCCAGTGCTACTGCTGCCGTATCTTCAGTCTAATTAGCTCAGGACTTGGGTCCTGCCAGTGTTACTGCTGCCGTTTCTTCATCCTCATCAGATGAGGAGTTTAACTTTGAAAAGTATTTGGACAACATGGAGCAGCAAAGTGTTGCCGAAGGGGAAAAAAAAAAAAGATTCCCCTCCCATGGCAAACAATAGACCATATTTCAGCAAAGTTTTTCACTTGCTCTCAAAGAAGTAGAAAAGTTCAACCGTTCATCAAAACTGTGCATGAGGCAATTCTTTTATATCCTGAGATTGTTAGATTTGTTGCCCATGTGGTCACCGCCTTGCCACCAACCCAAGTTAGTGTAGAGAGGTTCTCCAGCCTTAAAATAATTAGGTCATATTTGAATTACTTGTGCGCTGGATAATAATAAACATGTAGGGCTTAGGACCTGAATTGCGGGGTTTTTGAAGTTTTTTTTTTTTTGCATCAAATTGATGCATTTTGAATTTTGCGGAGAGACCAAAATTGTCTTTTCTTTATTTTTTTGGGCTTTTTTTTTTTGCTTCTGTTTGTGTGACCTTTTAGCACAAGAAGCCACTTGCTTTGCAAAAGAAACAGCACATTTTTAACTGGCACGCACGTGTAACTTATTCATTTGTGTGACTTTTTTTTTTTTTGTTTAAAGTTGCATTTCTAAAACTGATAGAAAAGTCGCTGGCATAAAAATGAGGAAACTAAACAACCAAAAACAATAATGGTAATAAAAGGTGCACAAATCATTTCAGTCTGTCACAAATCAAAAGATCAGTAATTGGAAGGTGTCCATGCCAAAAAAACCTGGCAGAAATGCAATGATCAGGCATTGTTTTGCATTACACTGTTCTACAGCCAAATTAGTTCAGAGCCATAAGCAGTTAAACTTACCGTAAGGCCGGGGCCACACGGAGATCTACTGCGATCCTCGCATTACACTCGGCTCACGCTGGCAGCACAGCAGGAGCCGACTGTCATGCAAGTGTCCCTGCGACTGAGGTCTGATCTTGCGATCGGACCACAGCTGCGGAGGGGAGGAAGGGATTTATCTCCCTCTCTCCTCCGTAGCCGGCTATTGCCATTCTCGCCCTGCACTCGCGGTACACCGGTGTACTGCAAGTGCAGTGCGATTTTTCTCTCGCCCCATAGACTTGAATGGGTGCAAGAGAAAACAGGATCGTATTACACCCGCAGCATGCTGCAATTGTTTTCTCTGTCCAATTAGGGCGATTTATTACACAGGGTAATATTGGTCCGAGTGGAATGCGATGTTTTATCGCATTGCACTCGCTCCGATTTTCATGCCGTGTGTCTTAGGCCTAGGTTTGTGGTGCTAAAAACAAATATGATGCTTAAATTTGCTGATTGACTCTAATTTTTAAGATCCAGAGGAGATTGTGATTACTTAAGACGCCTTTCATGCAGGTGTATAGAAAAATTGCATCTTTAATATTTCACCATCATTATTGCATTAGTAGCTCTCTTTACATCATCTATTTAGTCTATTGAGCCATCAGTATTCTATCATCTTGGGGTGACCAATCAAAAGGCCATCTTGGCTACGATGACATAATCCTAATTGGTTGCATCACCTTCTTGTATAAATACTCTGTAAGGTATACAATTTTAGGATTTCTTAGCTTAGTTTTTAGCATATTGTCATGTTTCTATTTGTTGTTTTCAGATATGTTTCATTCTCAAATTAACAAAGGGGATAGTTTTAGGTACATTTTGCGTCACAAAGGTGATACGTGATTATCATATGGAAAGCCTACAACCTGTATTTTGGCTGCAGAATAGGAAATCAGGACAGGAGTTGGGCTCCTCACATCTGTAATTGATGTGCATCACATCTTGCCCTGTGGTTGTATGCCATCTGGGCTTTTTGCAGTCCAATGATCTGGAGAGGGCCCACTGATCCCACTACCAATTGGTATTTCTGCACGGTGCCTCAATTAGGACAAGTGTTTCAAGGAAGAAGTGGACTTTACAGTATCTAAACCTGCGATACACCCCGTACAGAAAAACTACTGGTTCCAAAAGCACTAGAAACTATGTCTAGTCATTCAAGTGAGGAAGAAGAGGGCTCTTGGTGTCATAAAGCATCTTCCTCTCACGGCGCAGACTGTCAGCAATCTTAAGTGGATCACACATTATAACACAAAGTGAACTGAATGATCTTGTTAGAGATTTGGATCTCCCCAAGAGTAAAGGTACCGTCACACATAACGAGATCGCTAGCGAGATCGCAGGTGAGTTACGGTTTCTGTGACGCAGTAGCGATCCCATTAGCGATCTCGTTATGTGTGACATCTACCAGCGATCAGGCCCCTGCTGTGAGATCTCTAGTCATTGCAGAATGGTCCAGGCCATTTTCTTCAAAGGCGATGTCCTGCTGGGCAGGACGCATCGCTGTGTTTGACGCTGTGTGACAGGGTCACAGTGACTGCGGAGATCGTTATACAGGTCGCTACTGCACCTGTATTGTTCCTGCATCGCTGGTAAGATCTGTGTGACATCTCACCTGCGACCTCCCAGCGACTTATCTGCGATCCCTAACAGGTCGCATCGTTTTCTGGATCGCTGGTAAGTCGTTGTGTGAGACTGGGCCTTAAGGGTACCGTCACACTTTAGCGACGCAGCAGCGATCCCACCAGCGATCTGACCTGGTCAGGATCGCTGCTGCGTCGCTACATGGTCGCTGGTGAGCTGTCAAACAGGCAGATCTCACCAGTAACCAGCCCTCAGCCAGCAGCGACATGCAAGCGACACTGCGCTTGCACGGAGCCGGCGTCTGGAAGCTGCGGACACTGGTAACTAACGTAAACATCGGGTATGGTTACCTGATGTTTACCTTAGTTACCAGCGCACACCGTTTAGCGTGTGCAGGGAGCAGGAGCCGGCACTGGCAGCGTGAGAGCTGCGGAGGCTGGTAACGAAGGTAAATATCGGGTAACCACCTTGGTTACCCGATGTTTACCTTGGTTACAGCTTACCGCAGGCTGTCAGACGCCGGCTCCTGCTCCCTGCACATTCAGGATTGTTGCTCTCTCGCTGTCACACACAGCGATGTGTGCTTATCAGCGGGAGAGCAACAATAAAAAACGAACCAGCACTGTGTGTAACGAGCAGCGATCTCACAGCATGGGCCAGATCGCTGCTCAGTGTCATACACAGCGAGATCGCTAATGAGGTCACTGCTGCGTCACAAAAAAACGTGAGACTCAGCAGCCATCTCAGTAGCGATCTCGCGGTGTGTGAAGTACCCCTAAGTTGAGCTCTTCGATTCCCGGCCACAGATGCGGAATCTCCTGGCGGTCGATGTTTGGATTTCTTTGCTCCTTGATAAAGATCTTGTCCAATATTTCATCATAGATGACGATCATGTAGAATACAACAACATCAACAGTCTAATGGAAGCTCTGAAGAGAACTCATAATCCAAAGGAATGCCAGCTCTTCATCGATCTGTCCAAAATAAGTCTAAAGGCCGTCTTGCTGCATAATGGCAACGTGCCACCTTCAAGTCCACTTGGTCATGCCGTCCACATAAAAGAAACCAATGACAACATGAAACAGTTGTTAAGATACCTGAATTATGACCAAAACGTATGGCCCCTCTGTGGTGATTTAAAGGTGGTTGCCCTTTTACTTGGTCTCCAGGATGAATACATGAAGTCATGCTGCTTTCTGTGTGAGTGGAATGGTCATGCAAGAGAATATTCTTTAAAAGAGACAATTCATTGCAGCCGGGGAGAAGAAATGTCCTGCATCCAGCACTTGTTCACCTACATAATATTTTGTTACCACCATTGAGTGTCACGTTGGGGCTAATGAAGAACTGGATACAAATACAAAAGCATTCAATTTTCAAGGTTGAGTGAAGCGAAGATAATGGAAAGAGACTTTACTTGACCTCAGATTTGTAAGTTTCTTCAAGAGGAGGAGGTTCTTCGTTTGTTGTGGGGCAAGGAAAAGGCTGCATGGGTAACGTTCACATTAGTGGTAACTGATTTTTTGGCGGGAAACTCAAGAGCAGATAACTATGAGGAGTTGGTGGAAAATCTCCTCAAAACCTATAAGGATCTTGGCCGTAACATGTCCTTAAAGATTTATTTCGTACATTTGCATCTAGACGATTTTTTTTGTTCCACCAAACTGTGGAGCAGCAAAGCACAGTGAGACAGATCACCAAGATATTGCAGCTATGGTGACATATCAAGGAAAATGGAATCCATCAATGCTCGCAGATTACTGTTGGACAATTGTAGGCGATGATCCTATTCAGGAGAACAAGAGACAAGAAGGAGTTGTCACTGAATGAGGACCAAATTTTGTAGTCCGATTTCTGTAATAGTTTATAATTCACAATAGTGTTTAGACATGGTTTATGTATTTGAATTAAGTTTCCTCTAAATAAATATCAGGAAATTGATGTAAAATATTCTGCATCTTTTATATTTATAAAAATAATAATGTTTCAAAGTACTGAATCCTTTATGCATTAAAGGGAACCTGTCACCACTTTTTTGGCCTATAAGCTGCGGCCACCACCACCGGGCTCTTATATACAGCATTTTAGAATACTGTATATAAGAGCCCAGGCCAGGGGTATAACATAAAAAACACTTTAGAATACTTACCTAACATTCGCGCTGTGGGCCTAATGGGCGTCTCCGTTGTCGGCGGCGCCTCTTTTGGCTATCTTTGTTCTCCTTCTTCTCTAGCCGCGGTGCATGACAGGTCCGACGTCATCCACACTCGCCGGCATTCAGGTCCTGCGCAGGGAAGATCAAAGTATTGTAGTGCACCTGCGCAGGACCGGCAAGTGTGTATGATGTAGCCGCGTCATGCACCCAGGCTTCAGAAAGAGGACGAAGATGGCCGAAAGAGGAGGCGCCCATTAGGCCCACAACGCGACCATTAGGTAAGTATTGTAAAGTGTGTTTTATGGTATACCCCCGGCCTGGGCTCTTATATACAGCATGTTAGAATGCTGAAGAAACAAGAGCCAACTAAAAATTTTAATTGTCAGATTTGAATTCAGGAGGTCAAAAATCATTAAGAAATAGCTGATTTCATAAGTGAACCTGACATTTGAATATATGTAGAACAGTGTTATTTTTTTTTGCAGTGGGTGCCTATGGTGGATAGATACCACTGCATCCACCCAGACTGTGGCCATGACGCGTATACACCCGTCAGTGGAGGCACAATGAGTGTAAAGGCTGCTTTACACGGTACGACCGATTGTGCGATTTCACAATCGATCGTACCCGCCCCCGTCCTTTTTGTGTCACGGGCAAATCGTTGCCCGTGGCGCACAAAATCGGTAACCCCCGTCACACATACTTACCTCTCGTGCGACCACGCTGTGGGCGGCGAACGTCCACTTCCTGGAGTGGGAGGGACGTTCGGCGTCACACGGCCGCCGGCCAATAGAAGCGGAGGGGCGGAGATGAGCAGGATGTAAACATCCCGCCCACCTCCTTCCTTCCGCATAGAGCCGGCAGCTGACGCGGGAGGCAGGTACGCGATGTTCATCGCTCCCGTGGTGTCACACAGAGCGACGTGTGATGCCATGGGAACGATGAACAACCGGCGCCCGATTTCAGAACCGATATTATGGAACCTAGCGACCAGTACACGACTCACGATTTGTGAGCGATACTGCGTCGCTAGGAGGTGTCACACAGGCCGGCATCGCCAGCGATGCCGGATGTGCGTCACAAAAACCGTGACCCCGACGATCTATCGCACGATAGATTGTTTGGTGTAAAGCAGCCTTAACAATTTCATGCTAGGAACAATCATGGTGAAAGATTTATGGTTTTGCTGCATTTTTTTTTTTTTGTGTTGCACCACCGTTGTGGGACAGAGCAGTTGCTGACTGGCAGGAGTTTTTTCTTCACGTAGCTTTTGCCTTTTGTAATGTACAATCTGAGATGGGTCATTTGCCAGGAACATGATATTTTACAGCCTCGTAGAGCAGATTTGTTGTCTTGCAATTCATTCAAAACCACCAGACTGTTGGACATGTCTTGGTTTTTCCACCTTATGGCTGGATTGTGACTTGTAGAGAGCTGGAAGACTGCTTGGCTGCGGTCATAACTTTGCCATCTTTAGTTGTTACCGAAACTTGAAAAATCCATTGTGTGATCTGCGGTATTGCGTCTAGAACACACAAGTCGTCCCACGAGCTCGGAGCAAATTTGCTGCTAGGCCCTAAATTACCGGTATTTATTTTTTGCTTTTAAGCTTTGTGTGTACAAAGCAAAAAGGTAATTCCGAACGTGGCATCTGGAAGCAATTTGCTCCTGTAGGTCCCATACGACGATTGTGGTCTTACACTGCAAACTTGTGTGACTCTGGGTCAGAGAATTTCCATGTTCTGAGGCTAAATTATGTACGTGATGAAAAACACGAGAAGAATGCAGCCATGAATAAAGACTGCTTCATTCACATTCGCTCGTAGATGACGGAGGATCCTGACATGAACTTGCTCTTTGGTTTATTAAAAAAAAATTATATTACTGACGCATTTGTGCACCCGTATTACAGATGCAGGCCCTGGCCCAAACTCGGGTCCAAGTTCCCTGATTCATGAAGCTGTCTGGGTGTATAGACACAAATGCATCAATAAGACACTTGCCTGAAACCTTTTTTTGGGGGGCAAAAGGTGGTTGCCAAAAATGTGCTCCTATTATAACCACCCGTGGAGTGATGGTAGCTCGGAAAGGCCGAGTTACTAAGAGACAGACTTGCCGTTATTGACCGTGTGAACAATGGGTGATGACTCATGCAATTCCTATTGATGAGTGTGGTCTTCATTTTGGACTTTTTTTTTTTTTTTTCAATTTAGTATAGGCCAAGGAATGAGGGAATGAGTTTTTTTTTTTTTTTTTTTTCTCCCGTTGCTGCTCAACGGCTACAACTAAAGCTGGCTACACGTAGCTTTATTTTTTGATTGGCCAAAGGTAGTTGTTCACTGTCGAATCATTCATACAAGTGATCTGTCCACATGTATAACGCTTACCTATATAAAATGTAGTGCATTGCTCCTATAGAAAGTGGAAAGTGATCACCCCAAGCGTCTGACCATATCATGACCATGCCTTGCAAAGTGATCTGCGGCTAGTTGTGGGGCCATCTGCTATTAAAGATCTACCATAAATTACATTTTTGCTGTCCCTCTATCATACTGCTAAGCGGACTGTTGGGAAAAGTTGCGGGATGATCTGTCACATAAAATTTGCTAACCATGAATAGCAGAGATTGCCAAAATCGGCCATTTCAGCTTAGTGTTCTCTTGTGTATGGACGCAGTAAGTTTATCAAGGTTAGATGTTCACGGTTTATGCAATTTTCCCTTGTTTGATATTGCAATACAACTGACCTCTGTACATTATAATGATAAATACCTTATTGTCTGATCAATGGGACCTTACCCCTCAAGACAGTAGTGGGACCAAAGTCCCTTGTGTGACTGAAGAGTTTCTGAGCATGTGTGACCACTAGTGATGAGCAAATAGTTCGGTATTCGGGTCCTCTTAATGAGCCTTTGATGCTCAGATGGGTGCGACTCAAGTACCCGAGTATAGAGAGAGTCAGTAGGGAACCCAAACATTTTCTGGAAGATTTTCAGAAGATTGCTTGAGTTTCCCAATGACTTCCATTATACTCGCGCTCATCTAAGCATCAAATGCTCGATAACAGCCCCTGAGTACTGAACTATTCGCTCATCACTAGAAGCCACTGCTTGTACTGGTCCAGAGCTGAAGTCTCTTCATTCACAGAGGGTGTACTTTTGATCGTTGGTGACACATCAGATGAATAGGACAGTCATAAAAAGAAATCTGCATTCAGATATTTACTAGAGTTGAGGTACCGTCACACATAACGAGATCGCTAGCGAGATCGCAGCTGAGTCACGGTTTCTGTGCCGCAGTTGCGATCCCGTTAGCGATCTCGTTAGGTGTGACACTTACCAGCAATTAGGCCCCTGCTGTGAGATCTCTAGTCATTGCAGAATGGTCCAGGCTATTTTCTTCAAAGGTGATGTCCTGCTGGGCAGGACCCATCGCTGTGTTTGACGCTGTGTGACAGGGTCACAGTGACTGCTGAGATCCTTATACAGGTCGCTACTGCGACCTGTATCGTTCCTGCATCGTTGGTAAGATCTGACTGTGTGACATCTCACCAGCGACCTCCCAGCGACTTACCTGCGATCCCTATCAGGTCGCATCATTTTTAGGATCGCTGGTAAGTCGTTGTGTGTGACTGGGCCTTTGAGCGAGAACCTAACTATTCGTACTCGCTATACCCCTAACGAGTCAACGCAATGCAAGTCAATGGGGGAAAACTTGCAAAGGAACGAATAATCCTAATCCCGTACTATTCGTGCAAGTAGCAAATGGTGCTGAATTCGGGTTACTCGTTACATTGCGAGTTTTTCCCCATTGACTTGCATTGCATATGTTATTCGGAACGAATGTGAGTATTAGACAGCACTTGTTATGAGTATTGCGAGTGCGAATAGTTAGCTACTCGCTCAACACTGATATTTACATCAAAGGCCCTGTGCACATAACCACGAAGCCTTCTGTGAACATTGCATTTCTTGGTGTGTGTATACACCCTTAAAGGGGTTTTCCAGAATACTAAGGAAAGTCTGTGACTGTAAACTCCTGAATACTCCGAACGCACATTGCACACGGTCAGGATTTTCCCAATGACAAGAGTGGATGTTCATATGAGTAGACGGCTTCTGTCAATAAGTTAGTGTCACTAACCATGACATATAAAGCCATCTACAACCTGTCTCCTCCCTACATCTGTGACCTGGTCTCCCGGTACTTACCTGCACGTAACCTTCGATCCTCACAAGATCTCCTTCTCTACTCCCCTCTCATCTCCTCTTCCCACCATCGCATCCAAGATTTCTCCCGTGCCTCCCCCATACTCTGAAATGCTCTGCCACAACATATCAGACTCTCGCCTACCTTGACAAGCTTCAAAATGAACCTGAAGACCCACCTCTTCCGACAAGCCTACAACCTGCCGTAACCCTCAGTCTGATGTAGCGCCGCACAACCAGCTCTACCCTCACCTACTGGATCCTCACCCATCCCTTGTAGACTGTGAGCCCTCGCGGGCAGGGTCCTCTCTCCTCCTCTATCAGTCTGAGCCTTGTATTGTTTGATTATTGTACTTGTCCCTATTTGTATACCCCTTTCACATGTAAAACGCCATGGAGTCAATGGTGCTATAATAATTAATAATAATAATAATAAAGTGCTTGTCCAGTCGGAATGTGGCCAGAAGCATGGAAATCGCCTATTTGTGACCATCCTGATGGCGCACTGTGAGGATTTAGAAATCTGCAGTCACATAGTGACTGCAGACTTTCATCGCAAACCTGGACTATCACTAGTTGCCCAATGGGGTTGTCGGAATTTAGAAATGTAACCTTTACATTTGCCACTTGTGTTCAGGAGCTGTCTGAAATTGTACATTTAGGTGGATACTGCAATACCAGGAACAGCCCGTTGATATGAGGGGCGCTGTTTCAGTTGGGGAGAGGATGGTAGATTAGGCAAATATGGCATCCGGTAGTTGGAAAAGACTTGCCAGGTCGGTAGCGCCATGCACATAACAAAGGTTTTATGGTAATAACATGTTCTAAATATAATGCTGAAATGTGTATAGATTTGGTTCTAGTAAAACATGAGATTATAGTGTTTCTGTACTAAACGCCTCACGCAGTAATAGAAGGCTTGATGTTCGGATGGTCAGGAGAGGGGCAGATGAGTTTACAGCGATGCACTGTAATGTGATAGGATCCAGGAGAAGACGCAGTAGGAAAGTCCCGGGACTTTGAGACGTCTCCGTTACCATGGACGGTGGTCGCTAGATGCACAACTCCGCTCCTTAGTCATTATCTAGGTGAGGTTTATAGATGTATATATGATATGTCCACCCATACGTGTCCGCAGATTTCATTAGGATCTCTATTTCCTCGAACCGCCCTCCATGACGGCACCACATAATTGGTGACAGGTCAAACAAAGAGGTTAAATTACTTGTCCTACCTCCACTCCGCCGTGCCTTTCCAAATAACCAGACCAAATAAATTTAAAGGGAACTTGTCATAATAAAGAAAACAAAAAACAAAACACTATTAACCTGCAGATAAGCGGTTAATCTGCAAGATAATAGCATTCTATAAAAGCCCGGCCGCCGCACTGAAACCCAGACTATCAGGGGGAAATGATCTGTATTCCTCATGGCAGCCTTGGGCTTTCGGTTGTAGGGCGTGGCCGGAGTAGCTCTGTGCATAGCGAGCGGCGGCTGTAACTGCACCCCAGCACTGACTGACAGCCAACTGCAATGCATCAGTAAATAATGAGCTGTTAGTCCTGAGGTGCAGTTACAACTGCTGCTCACTGTACGCAGAGCAGAGACTGAAACCGTGCCCAATGACTGAAAGCCCGAGCTGCTGGGTGGAATAAAGATATTTTCCTCCCAGCAGTGGGGCTTTTAGTATACCTGGCAGGCAGTTCTGGAATGCTATTAATCTGCATAATAACCTCATATCTGCAGGTTAATAGCAATTTTTGATATATTTATTCATTTATATAGCGCTATTAATTCCACAGAACTTTACATACATTGGCAACACTGTCCCCATTGGGGCTCACAATCTAAGTTCCCTATCAGAATGTTTTTAGCGTGTGGGAGGAAACTGGAGAACCCGGAGGAAACCCACGCAAACACGGGGAGAACATACAAACTCCTTGCAGATAGTGTCCTTGGTGGGATTTGAACCCAGGACCCCAGCGCTGCAAGACTGCAGTGCTAACCACTGAGCCACCGTGCCACCCCCATGGCAGGTTCTCTTTAACACCAAGGAAAACATAAGAGGTGGAGAGGAATATCGGTGCTTTCATGGTGGTTCTTAGAAAGCAAATTACCAAGAAGCCTAATCCTATGTTCTCAAATCTCCCTCCACGACAACATCTCAGGTGATATGCCAAATAAGCAAATATACGGTGGGACAGTATCATGGAGGATATCTCAATCTCAAGAATCAAGTTGACTGCAAAAGTGATCAACAAGTACATTGACTTCTTTGCCGTCGGGGATGTCGCTCTTCTAGAGTTGAGCGGACTGTCAATAATCCGGGTCCGGCGGATCAACGGCGGGTTGACAAGTCCGGATCCGATCCGGGCCCACATATGTCAAGAGTGAGGGAGAGAGAGGGAGGGAGAGAGGGAGGGAGGGATCGGATCTGCCACTCAAACCGCGCGGATCCGGATTTTGCCGGTCCGGGTCCACTCAACACTACTCTATAGAGCTGCTTTTACTCCTGTAACAGAAGACATTGAATTGGGAGTGGCCATTGTGATGGTTGTGGGCAGGTGTCTGTCACCCTGTCTTAGAATATTCATGCAGGGAATGAGGGTGGAGGGGGATATTCTTCTATGGATGTAGGAGCTTCACTCTCTCGTCCTACAGACAAAATTGATACCCAGAAGAAGTGAGAACTGTTGGTGACAGACTCCCTCCGGGTGCCAGTTACGTGAGAAGGTAGTGAATGTGATGCAGCCCATGAGCGGACGCTGACTGGTTGACGTAGTTGTAGCGGCATCGGCAGGAACTACAGGAGGTTTTAACTCTGTGAGGGAATATTGTAATTGAGGAGAAGTTATCCGAGTAGTGGACAAATCTGTGAATCATTCATTTCCTGCCTCTTCTCTTTTTCTTGCAGATCTTTATACCCGTCCTATACTTTTTTTGTTTTCTTTTCATTTTTTGTAATCCTTTTTTTTGGCATATAAGAGAAGATGAAGAACGAAATTTCCGCAGTTGTGTTTTTTCTTTCCAAGCTGTTGAAAAATAATAATAAATTAACGAAAGAGGAGATTGAGATTTTTTCTGAAGAATTGAGCAGGATTCTGCATGACAAGTATGTCAATCACTGGTACCCCGAAACCCCAGCGAAGGGACAAGCATACAGGTAATGTAGCCCAAAGTTACAAACTGACCAGCTATTGTTTCAACACAACTCCTATCTAGAGATGAGCGGAACTGTGGAAGTTCGGTTCAGCGGATGTAACCAGACTTTAGATAAAGTTCATTTTGGGACCCAGACTTGACCTGAACCCCAATGGAACTCACTAATTGGGCAGACCGGGTCTCTGCCTATATGCATCCAGCCATAAACACAGCACTTCTGGGAAGGGTGGCTGGGTTTTTCCATTTTTATTTATTTTTTTCTTTGGTGCACACTACATACGATCACGCTGTTTTTACCCCCATTGCGAGCCAATCAAACACTGCAAGCGGTCGCGGTGGGCTGAGCACCGAGCGTTCCCAAGCACACCGATGCTCGCGCAAGTGGTCTGCATACGTAAGACGCCCAAACTTTTTTTTTTTTGTGTTCAGTTTGTGGTACGAACACCGAACCTCGAGTTTCCTCATCTCTACTCCTATCCTTATCTTACTGTGCAGCCCAGAGAATAAAGGGATTCTATTTGGAAACTGTCAACAAGCTGCAGTTTGTGTTATTCTTAAGCCCCATTTACACGCAACAACATCGCTAACGAGATCTCGTTGGGGCCACGGAATTCGTGACGCACATCCGGCCTCGTTAGCGACGTCGTTGTGTGTAACTGCTTCGAGCAAGTGTTAACGATTAAAAATACTCACCTAATCGTTGATCGTTGACACGTCGTTCATTTTCAAAATCTCGTCGGTTGTTGACGATGCAGGTTGTTCGTCGTCCCTGAGGCAGCACACATCGCTATGTGTGACACCCCGGGAACGACTAACTGCTTACCCGCGTCCTCCGGCAACGAGGTGGGTGTGTCGTTAATGCATCTGGTCACCGCGCTCCCACTTCTATTGGTCGGCCGCTGTGTGACGACGCACGAACCTCGCTCTTAACGAAGAGGTTGTTCGTCGCCCACAGCGCTAGTAAGGTAAGTACGTGTAAGAGGTGTTAGCGATATTGTGCGACACGGGCAGCGATTTGCCCGTGACGCACAAACGATGGGGGCGGGTGCTTTCAATGTCGCTGCGTGTAAAGCAGCCTTTAGTATGTGTTTGTTTAGTTCTGCAAGTTGTGGTTTCTTGTTATATGACCAGTCGGTCCTCTTGTTTTAAAGGGTTGGTCAACCCAATTTTTATTTAGAAATGACCACTGCTGCCAAGCTGTCTTGAGCCGCAATAGTCTCGTTCCTCGAGAATAGTCATCCCCTTCCGGAAATGGAAACGTAGAGACTGACGGGGGACGCTGGTAGCAGTGCTCAGGCATTTTGGGTTTTTTTAGATCACCATGCATCCATTTTTAAATGTTCATAGTCTCTGGCATCTGAAGTTGGCCCGTAGCAGACTTCTTGATTGTTTCCAGGTTGCGTTCATTTTTGTTTTATCAATGTTTATTAGTTGTGCACTATGGTGCCTGGTTTTATGGATGGTGACATCCCAGGGTAGTTGTACAGATAAAGCCTCACGTTAACACTACAACACTTGGATAAATTGTCCAGCCCTGGAGTAAAATCCCATGAGAAGCCAGAGGAGCATGCAATGTGTGTTATTCCATTTTCTCCATAAGGGTCACTATATGGTTCTCGTTACAGATGCATCCGTGTAAACAGATTTCAAGGTGTCGATCCCGATCTCCAGAAAGCCTGTTTCAACAGTGGACTTGTGTATGAAGAGTTGGGGTTACCTTGGGAAATGACCTTGTGGGTGGACCCTTGTGAGGTGTGCTGTAGGTAAGTGATAACCAAACCGAACAGCCCTGAAAGATTAAGGCTGTGTGCACACAGTGCGTTTTTATCATTTTTTTTTTTTTTCTTCAAACAAATCCTGATGCAGCAAAATCGATGAGAAACCTAAAGTTTTGTGCACATTTTTTTTTTCCTTGCAGATTTGGTGCAGAAAATAATCTGCAGCGTGTCCATTCTTTGTCTTTTTTTTTTTTTCTTGTCTTGTGTTGCATTTTTCACCATTGAAAGCAACAAAGAAAAACTCCTAAAGAAAAAAGTGGTTTTGCTCTGTTTGTCCTGCCAAGAGATACAGAAATGGTGCAGAAATTTCTGCAACCAAATACTCAGCGTGTGCATGCACCCTAAATGAGCAAATCGGTGAGTCCTCTTGGCCCACTCCCCACACGGACTTCATGGCGAGTGGTGGAAACCCCCCTGCCCTCCCCCCAAAAAAAAAAAACCTTTACATGGTAGAGGAAAGATTGAGACAAGGCTACAGCATCTCCAGGAAAGGTGGGTTTAGAGCCAGAAATCCAATGGATCTGCCATGTGGATTTTCATGCAAAATATCCAGAGTGCGGTAGTACCCATATACATGAGACGTGACTAAATTACATAGCCTGATGAAGGATTTTTTTTTTTTTCTATTATGGAAATTAGAGGCGTTTTCCCTTTTTATCGGTGCTTTAATCAGTGTATCAATATATTACCAGTGAAGCACCAATGTTCTTATTTTTAAAGTGCCACCCCATCAATGGCCACGTTCCGAATTAGAGCTCCACGCTGTAAGTGATTAGAATGACGGACGACTGCTCTTTCCAAATGAGGTTATTTGTGCTTCGCCGGTCATTACATTACTATGTGCATTCAGGATGCTTTCAGCACATTTGTAATTAATTGAAATAATCATGCAACCCCTCTAAGAGGGAATGGGCATGAAAAATTACCCATCGCTAAAACCAGGCATATAGGTAATATCTATGCTTATTTTTTGTCTTTTTTTCTTTTCCCTTTCCCTTTTTCTCCCCCATATTGCTTACGATATATATAATATATATATATATATATATATATATATATATATATTATGTATATTATGTATGTGTGTGTGTGTATAATAAATATAAATAAATATATATATATATATATATATATATATATATATATATATGTGTGTATATATATATGTATACGTATATGTGTAATATATATATGTGTAATATATATATATTTATTACACATACACACATACTTACATATATATATATATATATGTGTGTGTGTGTGTAATATAAATAAATATAGATATATATATATATATATATATATATATATATATATATATATATATATATATATATATATATATATATATATATATATATATATATATTGCCTTATTCTGTCTGTCTGTCTGTCTTCAAAATTGTGTCCTTACGGTGACACAAAGCTGATTGGCCGCTGGGCTCGCCATGGCCCCGCCCCCCCACCGATTGGCCGCTCGCCCAGGCTGCGCCCCCACACGGATTGGCCAGCCGCTCCGCCCCCCCCACAGATTGGCCTCTCGCCCCGGCACCCTGCAGGCATTGGCAACTCGGCCACGCCACGCCCCGCCCCCCTCACGCAATGGACGTTGGCTCTGCCCCCCCCCCCCCGCGCATTCCCCGAACTGACACGGTCACGGCTCCCAGGTGAGTACTGTACAACCCCCCCCACCCCACCCACCCAACGGGAGCCCACATCAGCGTACGCCGCCAACCCAGCCAACACTTACCCTCGCATTGCTGGCCTTGCCGCCGTATGCTGGTGTGGGCTCCCGTGCGAGTGGGGGACGTGATGCGCTGGTAACCATGGTAGCATAGTTACCAGCACATCAAGGTCCTGCAGCGGCGGAAGATCCACACGCACACACATAACAGCACACATCAGATCACACTCACTCTCACACACACATCACACACACATCACATCGCATCCACATACTCACAACATCCTGGGATATCGCTTGCTTCTCGGCGGCGATACTGTGCTGTTGTGAGCTTCCAGGACCTGCCGGAGGATCACATGGCCAGAAGCATGTGGTATCTCCGGATGTTGTGAGTATAAGCGCGTATGTGCGATATCGTCAGTGTGTGTGTGTGTGTGTGTGTGTGTGTGTGTGAGTGTATGCGATCGGGTGTGTGTGAGTGTATGCGATCGGGTGTGTGTGAGTGTATGCGATCGGATCTGTGAGTGTCGGCAGAGGAGCATGGCGTGCTGGAGGAGGCTGGGAGGAGAGAGGCTGATCCTGGGGAAGGCTGCGATGGGGAGGCTGATGCTGGGATGAGAGAGGCTGATGCTGGGATGAGAGAGGCTGATGCTGGGATGAGAGAGGCTGATGCTGGGATGAGAGAGGCTGGTTTGAAACAACCAAAAAGTCGCCATGCCATATCCAGTACCTGGATCGGCCTATTCACCTTTTTTGCCATCAGCCCCTCAGGTGGTGGTTAATCTCGCCCCTTCTGACTCTGGGTCGCTCGTACTGACCATTCAATGGCAGGTTCTGTCCTACGGTTTGGGGGATGGGTAGTTTTTCGCCATCTTATATCAAGGGAACTTGGGCCAGTTAGGAAAGAGGTCTCCCAATCAATATTCTTGAGCTCCGAGTGATTAGTTTGGCTCTTCTGCTTCTGCATTGGCAGCACCAACTTCTAGGGTTGCCAATCAGGATTCAGCCAGAAAACGCCACAGCAGTAGCCTATATCAACAGTCAAGGGGGAACAAGGAATCTGTCCCCCATGATACAGGTAGCAATGAGTGTGGATTGGGTAAAGGACAAGGTGCTTTTAATCTTGGCAGTTCACATTCATGGAGTGAATTGGGTGTCAAACTTTCTATGTCTCCAGCGAATAGATTCTGGAAAATGGGCTTTTCATCTGAAGGTGTTCAGTCAAATCTGTTAGCACTAGGGCACACCAGATATCGATCTAATGACTTCCAGGGTAAACGACAAGGTGCCAAATTTCGTTGCAAGAACCCTAGACCAACCAGCTGTTGGGGTCACTGCTCTAGCGATTCCCTGGTCACAGTTCTCTCTTCCATATCTCTTTCCACCTCTACCTCTTCTTCTAAGACTTCTCAAGAAGATGAGAGCAGAGGGGATTTCAGTAATTTTAGTAGCTCCATATTAGCATCGAAGGGCTCGATATTCGGATGTCCTCAATCTTCTGGCCAACGTTCCATTGCCCCTTGAACACCCAGACCTTTTGTCCCAGGGTTCGTTCTGCCATCACAAATTACAGTCACTCACTTTAATGGTAGGACTGTTTTGAAGTTGAAATTTTAAGGAGGTCAAATCTCACAGATTCAGACAGTGATCAGAGCACCAAAACCTTTTTTTGCGTTGTATTTTTTTGGGCGGCTCGGTGGCTGAGTGGTTAGGACTACAGCCTTGCAGCCTTGGGGTTCTAATCCACCCAGGACACCATCTGCAAGGAGTTTGTTCTCCCCATGCTTGCGTGGGTTTCCTCCTGGTACTCCGGTTTCCGCCAACATTAAAAAAAAAGACATACTGATAGGGATCATATGTTGTTGTGAGCCACTCCGAGTCTTCGGAGATGGTGCGGCTTATAAGTTCGACCAATAAACAAATAAATTTATCATTGCACTTGGAGAGCAGACTTTCGCTGGTGTGAGTCTTGACATTTTTTCAATGGCTTTTTGTGTCATCATCACTTTCTTTTTTGCAGTTCAGTTTAGAATTGGGGCTGGCGCTTGGTTCTCTTAAGGTGTCTTAGAGAACTTTGCAGCAGATCTGCAAATCAAGACTCTTCTCCAGCACAAATTAAGCCTCCTTATCAGCCGCCTCTTGAGTCTTGGGATCTTAACCTGGTTTTGGAGGCTCTTCAGGTTTTTTTGAGCCCATTAGAGAAATGTCAGTTCTGCTACTGTCTTATAAGGTGGTTCTCCTTGATAGCAATCACTTTGTTCAGAAGGGTTTCAGATCTGGTAGCCCTTTCGGGATATGGTCCGTACCTCATTCTTTACTAGATCAGAGGCCGGTTCTGTCTTTTCCTTCCAAAGATTGTTTTGGCCTTTCATCTTAATGACAACATTGTCTTGCCTTCATTTTTGCCTTGTCTTACCCAATTGAAAAGAGATTGCACAATCTGGATGTAGTCAGGGCCATGCATTACTACTTATCAGCCACTGCCTCGGTTAGGGTGTGTTAGGGTACCGTCACACTTTAGCGACGCTCCAGCGATCCCACCAGCGATCTGACCTGGTCAGGATCGCTGGTGCGTCGCTACATGGTAGCTGGTGAGCTGTCAATCAGGTAGATCTCACCAGCGACCAGTAACCAGCAACCAGCGACGCGTGGAAGTGATGCTGCGCTTGGTAACTAAGGTAAATATCAGGTAACCAAGCGCTTGGTTACCCGATATTTACCTTGGTTACCAGCGCACACCGCTTAGCGCTGGCTCCATGCACGCGTAGCCGGAGTACACATCGGGTTAATCAGCAAACCGCTTTGCTTATTTACCCGATGTGTACTCTGGCTACGTGTGCAGGGAGCCGGCACTAGCAGCCTGAGAGTGGCGGACGCTAGTAACCAAGGTAAATATCGGGTAACCAAGCAAAGCACTTCGCTTGGTTACCTGATATTTACCTTGGTTACAGCTTACCGCAGGCTGCCTGAAGCCGGCTCCCTACACATTCAGATCGTTGCTCTCTCGCTGTCAAACACAGCGATGTGTGCTTCACAGCAGGAGAGCAACGGCCAAAAAATGAACCAGCACTGTGTGTAACGAGCAGCGATTTCACAGCAGGGGCCAGATCGCTGCTCAGTGTCACACACAGCGAGATCGCTAATGAGGTCACTGCTGCGTCACAAAAACCGTGACTCTGCAGCGATCTCCCTAGCGATCTAGCTATGTGAGAAGTACCCCTTACTCTTTTTGTCCTACCAAAGGGCCTCATAGGGAGTCAAGCCACCAAAAAAGCAACTTTTGGCTATTGGATCAGAATTGCTATTATTCAGGCTTGTAAATTGAAAAATAGGGCTGCCCATTCAGCATCAGGGTGCAATCTATGTGGACGGTGGGAGGTGAGCTTCCTGGGCGGTTTGTCACCGGCTTCAGTCCTGCAGCTCTGTAAAGTTGCTACCTGTGCTTCAGTTTATAACTTTTCACAAATGTACAGGATCCACACCTTTTGCTTCTGCAGATGCAAGTTTGGGCAGGAAGATTTTGCAGGCAACAGTGCCTGAACCTTTCTAGTAAGTTCTTCTTTTTCCCACCCTAGGGACAGCTTTAGGATGATCCATGATTTTGTATCCCCTAATGAAGTGATCAAAAAATGTAGAGTTTTGGTACTCTCCGAAAAATCTGCTTCTCGTTAGTCTTCATTGGGGACATAGCTTCCCCGTTGGTTGCTGGTTGGGCGTGTAATCTCATTCTTTCTTGATGACCTATTATTTATTTTCCTTTTTCTAACATAACTGAGGAGGCTGGTGGCTAGCAGGCAAGGTATAGTCTGCTGGGGAGGAACCAATTATTTATTCTATGAAATACTAGTGTCAGCCTCCCAGGACCAGGCTATCTCATTGTTGCATGGTTTTGTATCCCCCAACGAAAACTAATGAAAAACTGATTTTACAATGAGTACCAAAAATGTACATTTTTCAAATATATTTAGCATAAAAATCTGATTTAATGTAATTTTCTGATGACACATTCCCTCTAAGCATCTATGCACACTGTGCAGTGTTGTTGTTTTTTGTTTTATTTTTTATGCACAGATCTGTCACAAAACCTGTAGGATTTTCTATTATCAGCAAAGTGAATGAGATTCCTAAAATCTCATGCACAGGGGCAGAACGATCGCGGTCGCAGGGATCGCGACCGGGCCCAGGGTTGCAATGTGGCCCGCCGGCCCCTGTTTCAGCTGGATGTGCGTCCGAAGCTGCACATCCAGTTGAAATGCATCGCTGTGCAGAGACCCGTCGGGTTCTTGCACTGCGATACACGCTGCCAGCCAAACTGAAGCTGGAAGCTTTCATCTGCCTCCCAGTGACTGAGGCGGCACATGACAATGATGTTGTGCATTGCCATATAGCATGAACGCCGATGAAAGCAGAGGGCCAGCTATAGAGGAGGACGCCATGCGGTGTGAGAGCTGGGACGGTGGTGAGTACAGTACATTCCTGGAGGGGCTCAGGAGAGGAACTTATACACCAGCATGGGGGACAGTATATACCAGGAGGGGCTTAGGAGAGGAATTTATACACCAGCATGGGGGGACAGAGTATATACCAGGGTGGGGGGACAGTATATATCAGCATGGGGGGACAGTATATAACAGGATGGGGGAAAATATATGCCATTAGTTATGCCACTACTCATGCCCATGTTGCTTTTTTATTTATTTATTTTTTTTTCCTTGACATTCTGCAAATGTATAATTGCTGCAAATTCTGCAATTTCAGCCTTTTTGCTACAGATTTCACCATGCTAATGAGTGAGGGAAAATCTGCAACAAGAACTCAGAGGGCATGAGATTTCTATAAATCCCATCTACATTGGATCCGTAAGATGCTACTTTTTTTGTGATGCAAATAGACATAGCGTTGGAGACTCTCTTTAAAATTCGAGCTGGTCGGCCCCTGTTGCAGATTTCAGCCTTATCAATGATACACATGGAAATTTGCAGAAAAATTATTTTTTTTTTCCCTTTTCCAGCCCTTACTTCTCTATGTAATAACTCTTAGCTGCTGATTTCGGAGGCTCCTGTAAATACAATGATAGATAATTGTGCAGAAGAAGCCGGCATGGCGTCTGCCAGGTCTTTGGTATTAGACGAGGCAGCTGCATCCGTAGCCCCTGTGAGAGCGACTTGGCGGCCGTTTCCTTCATTAATGAAGCATGCGGTGAGTTTGCACTGGATGTTTGTCCTCAGATCCGGGAGGATTTGGTTCTCTCCATCTGGAGGGTGGCATTGATCAGCGGGCACTCAGTTGCCAGGTGCTGGTGAATAGCCGAGGGCTATTTAAATACATTTACAACATAGACGGACACGGAGAACACCCTGCAATCCGGAGATAATATTGAGCGTGGAGATTTCCAGCCGCCTCCCGCTCGGCAGAAACAAGAAGTCTCATGAGACAAAACCTTCGGCAAAATGTCATCAGTACGAGACTCTTCCCTCCCTGTCCTGATAGCGGAGCAGACAATGTGGACGTGCCGCTTTCTGCATTAGATTAATATCCGGCCGTCTGGTTTTTGTTTTTTTTTCTTTTGTAGCAAAGGGTAATTATTTTGCTGCCATCCGTCGCATTGTAGGATACGGCGCAGGCTCCGCTCTGTAATCCCCTTACTTGGCTTCTCTTCTTTTATGGAAAATTCTGTAATCTGCCAATGACAAAGACTAATAATTGCAGGATTAGTGCGCGGCAAACATGTTAGACCAACACAAACAGATTTGGCAGCCGGGCACCAAATTTCCACGGGAGGCAATAAAGTAATGTAAACCCGGTCACAGTCCTTGTGAAGCACCATGGATATTTAACTAGTTATTGACCGTGCCCCATAAAATGACTGTGGGCTTTGCACCCGAGTCTCGCATTCAGGATGAATGATAAAGGGTGCGCCACATGTATTGGGTGCACAAATTCCATAGGTCTGCACCCATGTTTGATATACCTATATTTAAATCTCATAGTATATACACAAATTGGCCAATTGTTTCCCATTAAGAGGGTGCACAACGATGTGGCTGTTGGGCACAAAATAAATTGATGTATTTGGTTCACAAATTGGCCAATTTAGCAGTATAGTAAACTGCTAGGACACATGGCGAGTAAAATGGTCAGAGTGCATTGTGATAAAAAAATCGCACTCCACCCAGACCCATGTTCCTCTTTGGGGCCGTTTCCATCTGCGATTATTTTCTCAGCCCTAATCGGACTGAGAAAACAGTTCCAGCATGCTGCTGATGGAATCTGATCTGTTTTCACTCGTACCCATATAGGTCTATGGGTGCGAGAGAAACATTGCACTGCACTTGGATGAAACCGGAGTCCAATGCGATAAGTGCATCAGTTGGCAATGGAGGAGATAGGGAGCTTAATCTCTCCTTCTCCTCTGCAGCTGTGATACGATCGCATCACAGGGGCATGACACTCGGCTCACACTTGCAGCACAGCGCGAATCATGTAATTAGTTATACAGATTCCAGTCATGTCACTGCATTGTTACTGTTTCGTTCCTAAAAATCTAAATTTTTTATTATTTTGTTAGTATTTTGTAAACTCACTTTTGGCTTTCAACACTGCCTGAAGCCTTCTGGGCTCTCAATCAGATTCAAGGATGTCTTGACTGAAATCTGATCCCATGTCTCTTCTTCACATTCCCAATGTCGCACACTGGTCAGCTCACTCGAGTATGTATACAGGTTTTTCTTCAGCTCTACCCACAGGTGTTTATAGAGTTGAGGTCTGAAGACTGTGGGGCTAATCTAGCACCTCTACTTCGATGTCAATGCACCATTTCTTCACCAATCTCGACATATGCTTCTGGTCGTTGTCCTGCTGGAACACTGTCGTCCTTTTCATACCCATAGTACTCAATGTGGAGACACGGGGCTCAGTGGGTGCTCTCGTCCACTAAAACCCACCGCCTTTAGAAAGACAGCGGGGCTCAGGGCTCATCCCAACTGAACGCCGGCCACCTTAACCGTGGGCGTAACACTACTCAGACAACACAGGGTGAGGGAACCACAATAATTAGACTTTATTGGATCCCCAAACAATTAACGGCACATAACGCATAACCAGCAAAACACACAAATGTAACAGGCAAAAGAGTCTCACCCTTCCGCTGGCTCACCAGGGATTTAGAATGTCCTTGCCTCAGAGGTTCCAGGGCCGCTTACTCCAATCCAGCAGCACCCCGCTTTTGGCGGGCACCCACCGAGAAAGGAATAGCGCCAGATTTAGGAAGCTGGCTGAGGTCTGCAAAGTCTGTTCCAGGTAACTGAACTGTCCCAACCTGAGTGTCCTCCTTAGGTAGTCCTGTATGATGTTACAATCCTGGCAGCCGGAGTCGAAATCCCTAGGCTGTGGATATGGTCTCCAACCGGAACCGGAGTCCCTAGATTGAAGCCATAAGGTATCCTGATCCTCTAGTCAGCTCCAAAGAGCTTAGACTGGATCCATCAGTATCCATAAACAACAACCTGGTGGCATAAAGAAATCCCTTTTATAGCTACAGCCTTCCACTTGGATACACTGCGTCCTCATCGATTGGTTGGACAAGATCGCCTCTCCCATTGGATGAATCTCAAGCTGCATGGACAATGTTCATTTAAATGATGTGCATAGAAAGACTGAAGATATCTACATGAAGTCTGCAAGTCACAGACTCAACAATGGCTACTAAGGTAATCACATTAGCAATACACAACTACAATACAATGGTTACTGTAAAAGTCTGGAGAACAATACGTCTGGCTTTCAGTGGCCAACACAATTACATTGAGACAACAAGAGTCTTGTAAAAACAATGAGGGACTTCTCCCTCGTCTATAGACAATCTATCATGCTGTCTGGCTGAATCTTAAGAAACTTTAACCCATGAGAGTCCATGTCGTCACACTCGTGTACTAAGTAGCTTGTCTTCTACGATACTCCCATATAGCTTAGCATTGAGACCACCATCGATACTAGGTGAAGTATCCAACACCTTTGGCAATGAAATAACTTTTTATCAGGCTTCTTCCACCGAACTTGACAGTTCCTTCAACTTCTCGATCCGTTAGCTCTTTGGTCCCTTGTTTCTTCGAGACCCATTTGTACCCATCAGAACCTAGTATATTGATTTTCATCTCATCTTTCCAAATCACCGGTTTCTATTGGTCTACGGTCCACTTTTCTTTGAAAACTCGAGCCGATACCTCTCTTCACCTTTTTTTTGGGCCACCATTCCATATTTGTGTAAAGTGCATCATGTGGTGCTTGCATGGATGTCTGTGATTTCGCTATTATGACGCGGTTCGCCTCCACTGCCGTCTGTCGCACCAGAACTGATAGATCTTGTGATGAGCCAACTTGTTAACGCCGATATTTTGCCTGGACGTCCACCTCTTGGCGTTTGAATGGATGGAACGACTTTATTTTGTATTCAGACAGTGGTCACGTCACTCACATGATGCAGTTCGGAAATTTTCTTGGCTGAGAGACAGTTATTGATGAGCTGGATGATGTGGTTTCTCTTTTCTTGGGAAATGGCTGCTCCTCGATTCGAGCCAGTGACCTTTCGCTTGGGAATCAACTTAACACCCTGAGCTATTAGGGAATGTGAGAACAGGTAATTTGTAGTATACAGGAAGAAAAGGATTTTTCAAACATCAGGAGCAAAATCGTTACAATGCATCAGCATAACTAATCATATGCTAAATGGTTACAAGTCAAATTTATGTGTGAGATATCCAAGATGATTGTCTATAAAATGGTCATCTCACGCCCAAAGATATGGAGCCTGAAAGTCAAAAGTTCAAAACATGTTACATATACAGTATATGTGTGTGTACATGGGTATTTATTAAGTCATGGCCAAAAGTGTTGGCATCCTTAAAATTGTTCCAGAAATGAAGTATTTCTCCCAGAAAATTATTGCAATTACACGTTTTGTTATACATGTTTGATTAAAAAAAAAAAGGGAAAATTGGCCACCATAATTTCACATGAAATCCCGAAAATAGGCCTGACAATTTTTTGCCACCTTCCCGAAAAAATTGTGGGTGAACAATTTTGTCTCAAGCATGAGATGCTCGTTCAAACTCACCTGTGGCAAGTTAAGTGTGGGCAATATGAAATTCACACCTGAAACAAGATAAAAAGGGAGAAGAGGACTGTCTGAGGACTTGAGAACCAAAATTGTTGAAAAATATCAACAACCTCAAGATTATAAGTCCATCTCCAGAGATCTTAATATTCTTTTGTCCATGGCGCTCTACATAAGCCAAAAAGTTTAGAACCCATGACGCTGTAGCTAATATTCCTGGACATGAATGGCAGAGAAAAATTGATGAAAGGTTGCCACGCACTATAGTCCAGATGGTCGATAAGCAGCTCTAATCCAGTTCTGAAAAAATTCAAGCTGTCTTGCAAGCAAAGGGGGCATTTGTGTCAGAGCCAAGTATCTGTTGACATTGGATTAAAACGCTATGGAGGAGACCCAGGAGAACCCCACTGCTGACAGACACAAAAAAGCTAGACTGCAGTTTGCCAAAATGTACGTGTAAGCCAAAATCATTCTGGGAAGGAGTCTTGTGGGCAGAAGAGACCAACATAGAGCTTTTTGGTAAAGCACATCATTCTACTGTTCACAGAAAACAGAATGACGCCTACAAAGAGAAGAACACAATACCTACAGTCACATATGGTGGAGGCTCTAACATGTTTGAGGTTGTTTTGCTGCCTCTGCCACTGGGGGCCTTGACTGTGTGCAATGCATCATGAAATCTGAAGGTTACCAAAGAATTTTGAGCCACAGTGTAGCGCCCAGTGTCAGAAAGCTGGGTTTGCATCCTAGGTCATGGGTCTTCCAGCAGGACAATAACCCCAAGCACTTCACGAAGCCCCCAGAAATGGATGGAAACAAAGTGCTGGAGAGTTCTGAAGTGGCAGCAATGAGGCCAGATCTACCGTATATCCCATTGACACCTGTGGAGAGATCTTAAAATTGCGGTTGGGAGAAGACTCCTTCACATATGAGAGACCTAGAGCAGCTTATAAAGGAGTCCAAAATTCCAGTTGAGAGGTATAAGACGCTTGTGGATGGTTATAAGAAGCGATTGATTGCAGGTATTTATTCCAAAGGGTGTGTAACCAAATATTAAATTGAAGGTGGCAGTAATGTGTGGTACGTATGTATCTGTATTGGTAGTAGTGTGTGTGTGTGTGTGTGTGTGTGTGTGTGTGTGTGTGTAATCTACATTTTTTTCTGCAAATATCAAAAAACTTGATAAAATAGCATTTATTCTGCAAAGAGCTGATTTGTTGAAGCAAGTGTTGCTTACAACTCTGCATGATATATATTGTATTGGCCAGCAGAGATCATTGTAATGATAGGTTGTGTAGTGCTGACTGGTGAGCAGCAGGTGGCGCTGTTGGCTAAAAAATTGCATGTAGACCGTAAAGCCGGTAGAATTGCACTGTGTGCCATGTACAATGTATACAGTAACATTGATGGTAATTGGATAAAGGCATGGGGAAAATAAGGCTTTTTTTTTTTTTTTTTAATTTTAGGTATGGAGAAAAGAACCCCTCGTTCGTTGTGGCAAGCTTTGCAAGTAACAATGATCAGATGGAGATATCTCAGAAAGTAATGTACGCCATGGATAAAGTGACTTCAGATTATCACTCTGGCTCCTCTTCGGATGATGAGGTCTATATAAATAAAAAGATTCCTCCTCCTCCTCTTCCTCCTCACATGATGATCGGTGCCGGTGCTTCCTATAAGGTATTTGCATTCATTATATTTGTATTCACCCTGTGGTCTGTGTCCATAAGATTCTTCCTTTTACTCTATAGTAATATAGAAATTACACTAGGATCCGATATCTCGAGTTAATACAGCTGGTCGTATACAGTGTGTCCACCCATATCCTGTCCACCGCCATTAACTTAAGAACGGCGGCAGCTATAGGCATAGAAGTGGTGTCTAGGTATAGTAAAGTAGCCATGCGCTATGCACTGAAACCACCTATAGCGCCACCTGGTGGAAAACAACCGCGTTAGCCTTTTTATCTTGAAAACGGAACAAGATAGAGAGAAAAAAGTGAATTAAAAAATTGTAGGGCATCATCAAATTAATGCGAATCAACACCTTGCATACAGAAATGCTACGATATGAAACCCATGACCCCCCCACCCCCCAAACATTGAATGCTGGTCACGCATATGGCGCTCATTTAACTTTGATGCTCAAAGTGGCCCCCGTCAGCTGCAATGCACATCTGGACTCTGGACAGCATACTGTATCTTGCTGCAATATGGTAGGTGACACGTTTGCACAAGCATCTGTGATATGTCGTCGTAGGTCCTGCAATGTTGGTGGAGGGGTTGCATACACCTGCTGTTTGATGTGACCTCACAGAAAGAAGTTCAATGGGGTCAGGTAAGGTGAGTGTGGAGGCCACTCCACGCAGCCACCATACCCAATGACTTGTAGGAAGGTCTCCATGAGGCATCACTTCACGTCCGCAGTCTTGTGAGTTTTACACATTCTAGTCATAGCATTTCTGTATGCAAGGTGTCGATTCGTATTGAATTGATGATGCTCTACAACTTTGTAATTCACTTTTTTTCTCTATCTCATTACGTTTTCGAGATAAAAATGCTAACTCCGTTGTTTTCCACCAGGTGGCGCTATAGGTGGTTTCATTGCATAGCGCATGGCTACTTTACTATACTTAGACACCACGTCTATGCCTATAGCTGCCGCCGTTCTCAAGGGAATGGTGGTGGACACACTGTATAAAGAAGTGGGTAAATCTACCAATTTATAGGGTGTGCCACTTCCGACTCTTGTCATGCTAATAGTACATGATGGGACACTTACAGGTTCTTCTTTGTCTCCTACCATCTCAGGTGCCAGAATACAGACCTCCACCAACTCCTTCCTGGAACAGGAATCCAAAGAAAAAGCAAGGCGCCCATTGCCACTTCCAGCCCCGTCACGCTTCCGGTTACCAGCAGGGAAGAAGCAAGGCTTATGGCCGCGTCCCATGGCTGCCGCCGGTCCTGCAAACCGAACAAAACCCCTGGCACAGTCTGCACATGTTGGGCGCCGGGCACCAGTGCTTAGTCTAAATGATCAGTATCTCTGTAATATGTGTGTGTGCAAAAACTAATGCTGGACCAAATCATAGGAGCAGATTTTTCTATTAGATATTATTATTTTTTTTTTTTTTTTTTTTTTTTTTTTATGATTATTTAACTCAAACTTTGTTGCACTTTTGTACATTTAGTAGTCGTTTTGGAAACACTTTTTTGTGGATAGGGTTAATAGTTAAGTGCCTGAGTAATTTTTAATATTTATATACTACGACTTGCACAGAATCATGTTAATCTATTGCTATTCTGGAAGTTTCAGTACCAAATGTATTTATTTGCAAATCTCAAATTTGATATTTTATGTATCAGACTAATAAATGATTTTTTTTAATAAGATAAGATAATAAACATAATGTATTATCGCAGGTTACTTTGTAATAATGCTACGAAATGTTACATAAATAATATTAATAATGCACATTCTGGTCCTGGTTATTTATGACATGATGAAGCGGCGCCTCCCCCCCCGGTCGTTTGGGTCTCAGTAGGGCTTACTTCACATGCTAGTGATATCTGATTTTTGACGGATAGCACTTGTACCTATGACAATCTATGGGCGTTGCTCACATGTCCGTAATATTTTTGTTGGATCAAGTGTTCTGTGCGATATTGCATAGACACATCCGATATTTGAGCGTAGACTCAAACTCTACTCTGATTTATGGTCAACTTATGCATATAGGCATGTATGACACTATCGAGTTTGGGTTAGGAGTCCCCACGGCCACTCCGTGTAGTATGGAGCGTGAAGTTTCTGTGTAAAGCAATCTTGAAGGGGTTGTCCGGTCTAAAATGATGTCTGGAGTCACTTTGTGACTGCAGACTTGTGAATCCTCCAAGGTCATACACTGTATGTTGCGATGATTTGCCGGTTTCTGAGTCTGGAATGGCGGTGATGTAACCGCAATTGAGTGATATGCATGTTCCCTGCCAGAACCTGAATAGTGGGCGTGGCCTCAATAGAAGTGTATAGAGCAAGGCTGCGCACACTAGTCGGGTTCTACCCGGGGAACATTTGTATTGCACAATTGCGGTCACATGACCAACGTTCCCGACTCAGAAACCAGCGAATCCTTGCAGTGTACAGTTTGCACATTGAGAGGATTCACAAGTCTGCAGTCACATAGAGTAACACGTAGCACATCATATGACTGATGTGCAGAGTGGTCGGCGTCTGTCCCAAAATAAACAGCATGAGGTGTTGAGATGTACAAGGTGGCCGTAAAATAACCTAAGGTGTTTGGAGCCATGTGTAGACTGACACAGTGGACAGAATTGGCTAAAAATTGGTATGTATGCTATTCAATGCATGGGGAAACAGAAGGCATCTTAAAAAAAAAAAAAAAAAATGTATACTAAAACTCCTCACCAGGTGAAAACGTGGCACTGTACAGTGAGCGCGCCTTGCCTCTGCAAGATGCCTGTGCCTTTGCTGGATCGTGTGCTGTTAGTGCGGTTGTTTTAGGAGAACGCCAGGAATGCTACAGCTGCACTGAGAGCCTTTCGTCATTTGAAAGACTTTCACACATGTAGTGGTCCAATGGCTGTCAATTCATTGAGACGGATGATGACTTTTTGAGGCAACAGGGTTACCGATTGTTCAGCCAGGGTGCGGGCGACGACCGGTAAGCAGAGAGGTTGTGGAGGATATTGCCACTGCCGTCGTGGAACAGGGCATGAACAACCCTGCCAGGAACAGTAGTGCACACAGTGTATCCAGGCAATTGGGGCTCCCATACACCACAGTGTGGAAAGTTCTCTGAAAGGTCTTGCAGGCATACCCGTACAAAATTAATCATCATCTTCTTCCTCGTGACAATGATACCAGCATGATATTTGCATTCATGTTTCTGGCGAGAGTGTAAGTGGATGGCAACTTGCCATGGAATGTTCTGTGGTGCGATGAAGTGCATTTTTACCTGAATGGAACGGTGAACACACAAAACTGTCTCTCATATGGGCTACTAAAAATCCGCATGCAGTCGAGGGGGTTCAGCTGCATTTGCCAAAGGTAACAGTTTGGTGTGGCTTCACCTCATCATTCATCCTCGGATCGTTCTTTTACAAAGAAATGAGGCCAACTGGGGTTGCTACCTGTTCCATCAAAGCAGCAAGATACCAGACAATGCTGGAAACAGTGGTCGTTCCGCAACTCCTAGAGGAGCAGTGTCTTCACACAACCACCTTCACGCATGATTGAGCACCTCCTCACATCGCAAGTGGTGTGAAGACTATTCTGCGTGCACATTTTCCAAAGGATTTTGAGCCGATCCTTCCCTAATGCATGGCCATCACGTTTGCCCAATCTCAATCCTTGTAATTTCTGGTTTTGGGGACACTTGAAAGAGCGTGTTTATTGGTGAAATGTCGACACCCTGGCTGACCTCAAAAGCGCATTATTTTGGAAGTGCGCAGCATCACACCAGACATGTTACGCGCAAGCGTAGACCATGTTCTGCATAGGATGAACATGATCACCATGCATGATGGCGGCCATACTGAACAATTACGCTAGTCTGTGGAACAATCGTGACATCTCCAATTATCGGCACATGGTTTTTGGGCAGCTCGCTCACTGTACAGTGCCACTTTTTCACCTGGTGGGGAGTTTTGGTATAACATTTTTTTTTCTAAGATGCCTTTCATTTCCCCATGCGTTGAATAGCATACATACCAATTTTCAGCCAATTCTGTCCACTGGGTTAGTCTGCACACGGCTCCAAGCACCTTAGGATATTGTATGGCCACCTTATATATGTAAGGCAGCCAAGTTCAGGTCTGACCGGGAAATCACGGTCCATATTCAGTTTATAAAACTTGGACATCTAAATTCAGCCTTACAACTGGAGACCCCAAAAGTCCACCCTAATTTTTTCACTTGCCCGCACCATGGAGAAGATCTAACCATCAAGGTCAGAAAACCTACAGGATAAAAGTCCCACACATCAGTTAGTTTCCTGCCCTCAACAGGGGAACCTTCATGGGAACGGTGGTACATGGGCTAGGAGATGATCGTACCTAAGACTGGCTGGTCAATGCAGGAGACTTTTTGTCCCTGCTGCGGCCGATGCAGGGGTCCTGGTAGCACCACAGTGGGTCGAGTGGGACTTGACTGGCGAGAGTAGAGCTGCCATTCATGGTTGGCTGCCTGCCACGCGTCCCGGGTCTTTGCATGCACAGGGCTCACACCTTGGATGTGCACCCTCATGACGAGAGTTCTGGTGACATTTTACATGAAGGTGATTTTTCACTTCCAGGCAGGACTAAAAGAGGCATCATTGGAGGGATGGGCTGTGTCTGGCGGATTCTGCATTTTGAAATGTGGTCAGACTGCCAGCAGAGCGGCTTATTTGCTCCAGCTTGAGCTCTCCATCAGGATGGAGCAGGAGCTTCAATGACAGTGGTGTTGGCATTTTTTTTTCCACTGGAGCAATCAGGAGTGACAGCAGGACCAGTGAGCAGAATTACAGCTCCAATATAGTACATCCTGATAGGAGGAATTCACAGCCTCCAAAGGGGATCTGTTGAGCGACATGGTTTCCTGTGGCAAAAACCACAGTAGTCATATGTTGGTGGAACTTGAGAGGTCACTATTAGAGAATGGTTTCTTGTAACTTTCTCCATAGTAGGAAAGCAGTCACTACAAAGATCTATGGCAAAACCGGGAGGAAATTCTTGGCCACTTCAGGGGCAAAGCAGTGTACCAGTCAATTCTATTTTAGTGTGCCTTCAAAAGGGGTTAGAACAGGGACTCTTCGCTAGCACCCTCAAGGCCAAGTTTATCGCCGTGGAATTTAAATTGGATTTTTGGGGCCCTAACACAATCTCCTTTTGAACCTATAGGCTCAGTATTGGTTAAGTTTCTCTTGCTAAAAACAGTCGTCCTATTGGCCTTGAGATCAGCTCGCAGGGTTAGTGAAATTCAGGCCCTTTTCATTAGGTCTTCCCTTCAATCAGTTCTTGGAAGATAGTCATTTTGAGGCCTGACCTGGCATATCTTTCTAAAGTGGCCTCCAGGACTTGAGTAGTTCTTCCATTTTTTTTTTTTTTTTTTTTGTGCTAATCCCAAAAATCACAAAGAAGAAAATTTACATACTCTAGATGTCTAATTGTACACTTGTCCATCACAGAGTCCTGAAGAAAGGATGAGTCTCCTTCATGACCCTAGGAAAGGGCTTACAGCATCTAAATGTACATTCGCTAGATGATGAGGGAGGTCATCAGTTTAGCTTATTCCGAGAATGGTAGTGCTATTCCAGAAGGGTTAAACGCTCCCTCACAAGAGCTGTGGCAACCTCCTGGATGGAGAGGCTGGATGTGTCCATCAAGCAGATTTCTAAGGCAGCAACATGGTCCTCTCCCGCTATCATTTCTGGATACTATAGCCTGGATTTGTCCCCCTCTCCTGATCTAACTTTTGGTAGAAGGGTTCTACAGGCTATGATACCTTCTCCAATTTTCTATTTCTCTCTGTGGTACTCTCATAGCTTAATGAAAAAATATGTAACTACTTATCAGTAATGGGATTTTTCAGAACTCATGATAGCACCCTATATTCCCTTCCGTAGAGGTGGTCATTTTTTCATTTCTGGTGTAAGGGCACCGAGTTTAAAAAAAAAAAAAAAAAATTTTTTAAAGCTGTCCGTTTGGAGGTCCTTTTATAATGTGTGGGAAAGGTACCACCCGCTTATTCTCTAGGTTTTGTTGAGGATAAGAATTAAGTAACCAGAAATACTTAATTCAGCTATTTCATAGACTCAGGTATATAGTTTAGTAGATGTAAACTAACACATTTATGAATGCTTTTGTTTCTTACTAACATGTATATATGTATATTGCATATTTAGTGATTTTCCTTAACAGTATATACCAGCATATATAATTTAAAGATGGCTGCCACATCCTGTCTACACCCAAGATGATGAACAAAGGAGAAATTCCTAAAGTTTTGACTGACCAGTCCAGCAGAGACTATGCTAATTCCTATACATCCTGAGTCCAGCCTGCGATACTTGATTGGACAATACTTTTCTCCACACCCTTCACTTCTCTAAAGCTGTATAAAGTTTCAAACAAAGAGTGGCAGTCAGCCAGCGTCCATCATGGAGATGGTTATAACTGACTTGTCCGTTATTTTAGTCTCATGTGCACACATGACAATTAGAGTTGAGCGGATCGTGAAAAATCCGGGTCCGGCGGGTTGCCAACGAAGTCCCGGAATCCGGGGACGAGAGCGAACGAGAGAGAGAGAGAGAAAAAAAAAAAAAACTGATCCGGATCGTGCACCCGGAGTCCCGCGGCCGGCTCGGACTCGGATCTGCCACTCAAACCGCGCGGATCCGGATTTGGCCGATCTGTGTCCGCTCAACACTAATGACAATATAATTTGGAACAGCAGTCAGATCCTGAGAGACCGCTTGAGTCTCGTCCTCAACAGCTTCCTATCCTTGAGGGACAGATCCTCGCTCTGTGGTCCTGTCATGAGTTCCGAAAAATCCCATTATTGGATAGTGATTACATACAGCATTTCTCAAGTAAAGGTAAGGTTCCAGTCAGACAACTGCAATTTGTTTTTTTTGCAGATGCCAAAAAAAATAAATAAAACAAATGTTTCTGTGTGCTGTGTTTTATTAAAGTGGGTTATCTGGGACTTTTTTTTCCTACTATGGGGCAAAGTATCGACAGAGCAGCTCCTTTTCCTCTGCGCTGTGGACAGGAAGTCATGGCCGCCCCAGTGCCGAATTCTATGGAGGCACACTGAGTTATTGTGTTTGCATGGCATGAGCCGGCATATGAGCAAGGAACTCTGCAAGTGACATATGTTTTTTCCATCAGTGACAATAATTTAGACTCTGCACGCCTGTGCAGTGAGGCAGCGGGAGGGCCAACTGTCAATCAACTTGACTACCGCCATGACGTCCCTGTTGACAGAGCAGACGAAAAGGAAACTGCACTGTCCGTGACGTCACAAGAAGTAGAAGAATCACCAGCAGGATCAGGTCTGTGACCTACTGTAGCTTAAAGTGAACAGGCAGCTACTTCGAAACTACCAGCTGATGAGTGCTTAGTAGCAATGAGCGAGCACTACTTGGGTGCTCTGTATTCATAATGAGCAGCTGGATACTTGGATGGGCGCAACTCGAGTATAATGGAAGTCAAGGGGGACATATATATTATATATTCATTTATATAGCTCCATTAATTCCACATCACTTTACATACATTAGCAACTCGGTCCCCATTGGGGCTCACAAGCTAAATTCCCTATCAGTATGTTTTTGGAGTGTGGGAAGAAACCCATTCAAACACGGGGAGAACATAAAAGCTCCTTGCAGATGGTGTCCTTGGTGGGATTTGAACCCAGGACCCCAGCGCTGCAAGGCTGCAGTGCTAACCACTAAGCCACCATGTCGCCCAATGACTCGAAATCTAGGAAATCTTCTGGAAAAATGTTAGTTTCCCATCGACTTCCCTTATACTCAACTCAGGTCCGTCTGAGCACCCAACTGCTCGTCGCGAGTACGGAGCATGAATAGTCCTCACTCATCACTAGGGTCACTTATAGTAAAAATAAAAAAAACAAAAAAAAACCCAAACACTTTAATACCGCATACTGAGCCACACAAACTGCTGAGTAACATGCATTTATTATTTTTCTTAATGGACCAGATGCACAGTAAAAAAGTGTGAATAGTCCTATTCATTTGTATGGGTCCATGTGCTTTAGTTTTTAAAGGGATATTATCATGTGAATATACCCCAAGTTGTATGAGTTTGTTTTGATGGCATATTCGTAAAGGGATGCGGACACCAATAGTGAGGTGTATGGCTCCTTTGCAAATCACCTACGGAGTTAATTTATGATGTGTTAAGTAGTAAAATCTTTTTCATACCGACCTTTTATACCTGCACTTCACTCTGTCTGATGATTAATCTTTCCCACACTGATAAGATTTGGCACCTTCATCCATCATCTAGAATCAGACTGGCAGGTGTGTACATGTACATTCTTTCACATACAGTAACTGTTATATAGGGGATGTTTTGGAATTTTTTTTTATTTTTTTTAATCCTGTGCATGCTCTCAAGATTTCATTTTCCTGTAGAGATTTTGATAGTATTTAATAAACCTCAAAAAAAAATAAAAAATTTATATATATACATACACACACACACATACATGTGTGTTCACCCATATCCTGTCCACCGCCATTAACTTGAGAACGGCGGCAGCTATAGGCATAGAAGTGGTGTCTAGATATAGTAAAGTAGCGATGCACAACGCAATGAACCCACTTATAGCACCACCTGGTGGAAAACAACGGAGTTAGCATTTTTATCTCAAAAACTGAACGAGATAAAGAAAAAAAAAGAGAATTACAAAGTTGTAGGGCATCATCAATTCAATACGAATCGACACCTTGCATACAGAGATGCTATGATTAGGACGTGTAAAACTCACAAGAACGTGAAGTGATACCTCATGGAGACCTTCCTACAAGTCATTGGGTATGGTGGCCTCCACGCTCACCTGACCTGACCCCATTGGACTTATTTCTGTGAGGTCACATCAAACAGCAGGTGTATGCGACCGCTCCACCAACATTGCAGGACCTACGACGACGTATCACAGATGCTTGTGCAAACGTGTCCTCTACCATATGGCACAATGTGCAGCAAGATACAGTATGCTGTCCAGATGTGCATTGCAGCTGACGGTGGCCACTTTGCGCATCAAAAGTTAAATGAGCGCCATATGCGTGACCAGCATTCAATGTTGGGGGGGGGTCATGAGTTTCATATCATAGCATTTATGTATGCAAGGTGTTGATTAGTATTGCATTGATGATGCCTTACAACTGTGTAATTCACTTTTTTCTCTATCTCGTTCCATTTTTGAGATAAAAATGCTAACTCCGTTGTTTTCTACCAGGTGGCGCTATAAGTGGTTTTATTGCGTAGTACATGGCTACTTTACTATACCTAGACACCACTTCTATTCCTATAGCTTCTGCCGATCTCAAGTTAATGGCGGTGGACAGGATATGGGTTGACATACTGTATATACTTGTCACGTACAGAAGTTTCTGCAACAAACCTGGTGTGAAAATTAATACGAACCGACAAAGGTTAGTTTTTATATTGTTCATGTGCGCCCCCTGCATGTCCTGCCATAGGAATTACAACTACTTTTTCTGTAGCTTTAGTTACTAGTAACAGAGTTGTGAAATAAAACATCTTTATTCATATTTACATTGAATACACAGGACAAGATCACAATCCCATACAAACGTGTAAGAACATTTCTAAGCTCTAACGTCCGGCAGTCTTCTGCTGGTGTGGTCAAACCTGAAAAGACTCCAGCAGCGTTGCGAGTCAGGCATCGTATTTGCAGATAAGGCGGATTTGATCTAAATGTGTCATCTCGACTGTATAGTAATCCGGTTCCTAGCGGTAACAACAAACATATTGGAAAGAGAAAGTCAGCACTTCCATCCGAGTAGCTACTGAGATGGAAGTGCTGCCTTTCTCTTCCAATATGTTGAGTTGTTGCTGGAGACCGGAAATGAAAAAATTCCCAGCTCCACTATGATCACAAGCGTAGTGAACTTGTTTTCTTCTATTTTTTTCCAGTAATAACATGATCTACCCCTCATACATGATCACTACGCTCACAATATATGGACAGGATATTGTTCTATAATGCCCTTTTCAGTAAAATTATAGTACACAGGGTTTTCTCTAGTCCCTTCCACGACAGCATAGGAGGTTGTCTCTCCACGCCCTAATTGGGACAGGAAGCACAAGAGAGGATAAAAGGACCCTCCCATAGCCAGTGTCTTTCCTGTCACCATGGGGCATGGAGAGGTTTTTGTTTTTCTCCTATACTGTGGTGGCCGGCGAACTGCAGTATGCATTTTTTTTTTCCCCTACCTTAGCCGGGCAGTGTCGGTCGGGCCTTCGCCGCTCCTCCCATGCTGTTCCCTCACCTTGTGGGGGACTGCCGCACCAGCCTTCCGGAGCTCCTCTGGGGCGATGTGGGCTGTGTTGCTCCCCGGCCGGCGTCCTCCCTGAGTCGCCGGCCACCTCCCGTATGCACGCTGCCAATGCGACCCGGAGGTGCTACCGCGGGCGGGACTTCCGGTTCTCGCGCTTCCTGTGTGGGCACTTCCGGTCGCGAAGGCAGCTATGAGACACGCCGTCGCTCCCACTGCCTGTCATGGACCAGATGCGGGAGGCGGGGAACGTCACTAGTCGCTGGGGGGGGGGCAGGCCTTTTCCACAGGAAAGCTGCCCTGAAGGCATCAGACCCACGGTAAGGATTCTCCTGTGTGCACTGCCATGTCTTCCTCTGCTTCTGCAGAGCCCAGCGTTCCCCCTGCCACAGTAAGTGGCTGAGGGGCGGTCCCTTATGCCTGTTTTCAGGCTGCTATTGTTGGCTCCTTCTGGTCTCTGGTTTCCTGGAGGATGAACCTGCTGGAATGTGTCAAGTCTGACAAGTGTGATGACAAGACTGAGAGAAACTTTGCCAGCAGTGTACGTATGTCCCTTCCATGGTCTAGTGGTAAGCTGATGACCTTGGGTGTGTGAGCTTGGGAGTTTGAATCCCAGTGGACGCTCCTGGATAGTTGCTGTGTCATGGTCCCATGGGCTAGCTGCCTGGTCTCTGATGACGCCTCTCTGTTTCCATTGGATGGAGAGGGCATGCATCGTGTGTATAGATTGTTCGGGCTGAACAACTGTCCCTTGTAGCGAGCTGCGGTCCATGATGATACCGGAGATTCAGGCCTCACTAGCCTCCCTCCCTGCTGCTGACCCTTCTGCCACAAAAAAGATCCGCCTCGGATGGTCCCGATAAAGGTTTTTCCTCCAGGAGGCCTGACCGGTCTTTTCTTTTTCCCTCAGACGATTGGGGGATCTTAATGGAGCAGTTAAGAGCATTATGGGGTTGGAGGATGAGTAGGTCCACCCCTCCGTTCAGGGTGAAGTGTCCATGCTAATGTTCTGGGTCCTCTCTCAGGAATGGGATTTCCCTGAGAAGCAATTCCGGAGTGTCCCCTGACACAGATTCCCCTGGAGAGTTCTGGGTTGCATTGGGAGATTCCCAAGGTGGATGTGCAGGTGGCCAAGGTTGCTAAGCAAACAGCGCTCCCCTTTGCGGCCGATTCCCAGCTTAGGGATCTGATGGATAGGAAGGTCGAGAGCCTCATGAAGAAGTCCTGGGAGGCTTCGTCTTCTCCCATTCGAGCCCATATTGCCTCCGCTTATGTCTCCCTGTCCCTCCTCCTCCGGAGGCTCGACCAGTTGAGGCTCATATTCCTGGGGTACTCCTAGGGATGGGTTCCTGGAATCCCTTCCCTTCCTTAGGAAGGCTACTAGTTTTGGCGGATACATCTGTGAAGTCAGTCCGCCTAGCTGCCAGGACCTCAGTCTTGTCTAACTCGGACAGACGAGCTCTAGGCTTCAGGCTTGGAGTGGGGACTCTACTTCCACACTGAGGCTTGCTCCCTTCCGTTTAAGGGGGACTTAGTGTTGGGCCTGCCCTGGATGACGTTCTGGACAAGGCGACTGATTGTCAGGCCTGCCGGATCCGACACCCTCCAGGCAACGGTCCTTTCGTCCCTCGATGCCTAGGGCCTCCCAGCCCAAGGGGAAAGGGGAGTCTGGGCGTTGGAGCTACCCTTAGGGTAGGGGGAGTAATATTCTCATCCCTTCCCATCCACAACGTCCTCTGCATGACAAACAGTGAGTCAGCTCGGGTGGGGGGACGGCTCTCTGCCTTCTTCCCCAGTGGCGGACCTTCACCGCCTGCCCATGGGTCCTACAAGCTCGTCTCAGAGGGTCTCTGGTAGGATTCTCCCCCCCCCTACACCAGGCCTCCGAGTCACAGCCCTGTCGTCACAGGGTTCCCAGGATCTCCTGTGCTCGATGATTCGGGAGTTAATACATTCGGGGGTCGTTTCCTCAGTCCCGAGTCAGGAAGTAGGGGTAGGTCACTACTCCGTCTCTTCCTTGTCAAACCACCATCTGGAGACGTCCGGATTATTGTCAGTCTGAAGCATCTCCAACCAGCGGGTCAGATACCGACGTTTCGAGAATGGAGTCTGTGAAATCTGTTGTTCCACTAATCGATCTGCACCACCAGATGGCCTCGATAGACCTGAGGGACGCCTAGTTCCATGTGCCCTTCTATCCTTGTCACAGGCAGTACCTCAAACTTGCGGTTCTGCACGGAGGGAACATGCTTCATTTCCAATTACCCATACTTCCCTTCGGGTTCTCCTTGGCTCCAAGAATCTTTTCAAAGATCATGGCTGAGGTGGTCGCCTTCCTACGATTGCAAGGTTGGACTCCGTCAGACAAGCATCCTTCCCCCAGAGGATCACAGGTTGACGCTACTGGCCAAAATCTCGACACTTCACAGTCAAGTGCGCCCGGACCTTCGAGGCGCTATGTCGGGCCTGGGTTCTATGACGTCCTGCATTCCCTCGGTCTTGTGGGCTCCGGCCCACTCTCGTTGTCTACAAGATCGTATCCTGGTTCATTGGGTCAGACTCCCTTCCTACCTGAACACCCGGTTTCCCCTCTCGGCAACCGTCTCCTCGTCCCTTCTCTGGTGGCTGTGTCCCAACAACCTGTTGGTAGGGGTTGCCTGGACCTGGTCACCCCTGGTTACACTGACATCCGATGCCAGCCAGAGGGGCTGGGGGGCTATGGTAGCAAACTCTCCGTTTCAGGGGGTCTGGAGCCCTTATGTCAGCACCCAGTCCTCCAACTACCGGGAACTCAGGGCGGTCAGAGAAGCCCTCCTCGCTGCTCAGGATCTTGTCCGGGACACTCACGTCCTAGTCTACTCGGACAATGTCACCACAGTGGCACATCTCCGCCATCAGGGCAGTGCAAGCTCGGGCGCCCTGAAGTCCGTGTCCTCCCGGATCTTCCACTGGGCGGAACAGTCCCTGCTATCCCTTTCTGCAGTCCATCTAAAGGGATCCCTAAACCTTCCAGCAGACTTCCTGAGTCATCAGGATGTTCACCCAGGGGAGTGGAGTCTGGACCAAGCGGTGTTCTGCTCTCTGGTGGCAAGGTGGGGTACTCCAGAGGTAGACCTCTTTGCTTCAGCAGGAAATCGCAAGGTCGCAACATTTTTCTCCCTGAACCCTCGGGACAACGCGTTGGGGGTGAACGCCTTCTGCCACAATTGGTCCTTTTGCCTCGCCTACGCGTTCCCACCTATTCCTCTTCTCGCACGAACCCTGAGGAAGATCAGGAACGGCGGAGCCACGACTATCCTGGTAGCTCCTCTGTGGCCGCGGCGGAGTTGGTACAGCCTGATCCTGACTCTCAGAATCGACGACCGGTCCTCCTGGGTTCAGACCCCAGTTTACTGTCTCAGGATCCGATATTCCATCCGGACCCCCAGAAACTAAAGTTGGCTGCCTGGCTTCTGCGGCCCGGGCACTGAAGGCCCAGGGATTTTCTGACAAGATCGTGGCTACTCTACAGAAGAACCGTAAACCAGTGACTAATAGTATTTACAATAAAATCTGGATGAGATTTTCCTCCTGGTGTGGTTCTCGGCCTCCTGACCTGCTCCGGCCTAACATTGCGCAGATTCTCGACTTCCTCCAGAGTGGATTGGACTTAGGCCTTCGGCCCAACACCCTGAAGGTGCAGATCTCGGCACTCAGTGCAGTCTTTGACACGGCTCTGGCAGATCGTCGCTGGATCCGCCGTTTCATGGTGTCCGCTAGTAGGCTCTGTCCGCGGCAGAGGATCCCGACACCTTGCTGGGATCTCATTGTGGTCCTTACCGGACTATCTCTGTCGCCCTTTGAGCCGTTGTCCTCCTGTAACACCCGTTCTCTTTCTCACAAGACTGCCTTTCTCGTGGCTATTACGTCTGCTCGGAGAGTCGGGGAACTTCAAGCATTGTCTATTCGGGAGCCTTACCTGACCGTCAGAGATGACAGCATTGTCTTTCAGCTGGACCCTTCCTTCCTTCCAAAGTGGTTTCGGATTTTCGCCGTTCTCAGTCCGTCGTCCTGCCTTCCTTCTGTCAACATCCTATGACTCCGGGGGAGGAAGTGTTCCATTCTCTGGACGTTCGTCGGACAGTGTTGCACTACCTGGATGTTACTACACCTTGGCATCTTGATCATAACCTGTTTATCCAGCCCTTTGGTCGAAATAAGGGCAGGACGGTGGCTAAGAGTACCGTCGCCAACTGGATTGTGCGGGCCATTAGAGAGGCCTACCTCGCTCAGCATCTGTCTCCGCCTACCGGATTTACGGCGCACTCCACCAGGGCTACCTTTGTCTCCTAGGCTGCACGGGCAGGGGCTTCTCCTGAGCAGATCTGCGAGGCGGCTACATGGTCTTCCCTCCATACTTTCACAAAGCATTATCGTTTGGATCTGGATTCCAACAGGGATTTGGCTTTTGGCAGGAAGGTCCTGCAGGCTGTGGTCCCCCCCTAGGTATCAATTCGTTGGTATTCCTCCTATGCTGTCGTGGAAGGGACTAGAAAAATAAGAATTATTCTTACCGTTAATTCGGTTTCTAGGACCTTCCACGACAGCAGGTAATTCCCTCCCTTATCCTCGATGTTCCTGGATGTGTGGCACTTCTCATATGCTATGGGTTCTTTGTAAGACACTGGCTATGGGAGGTGGGAGGGTCCTTTTAACCTCTCTTGTACTTCCTGTCCCAATTAGGGCATGGAGCGACAACCTCCTATGCTGTCGTGGAAGGTCCTAGAAACCGAATTAACGGTAAGAATAATTCTTATTTCTTTTTCTAGTATAGGGATTTCTGAAAGAATTGTGTGCCCAGTGGATCGTGGATAAATGACAGCACTCATAAGTTGGAGTAAGTTCTCACAAACCCCTATTAGTAATATTCTGCATAATAGATTATACTTTTTCTCCAATAGAGTTATTGGCTCTGCACATTATATATATATAAATATATATATATATATAAATATATATATATATATAAATATATATATATATATAAATATATATATATATATAAATATATATATATATATAAATATATATATATATATAAATATATATATATATATAAATATATATATATATATAAATATATATATATATATAAATATATATATATATATAAATATATATATATATATAAATATATATATATATATAAATATATATATATATATAAATATATATATATATATAAATATATATATATATATAAATATATATATATATATAAATATATATATATATATAAATATATATATATATATAAATATATATATATATATAAATATATATATATATATAAATATATATATATATATAAATATATATATATATATAAATATATATATATATATAAATATATATATATATATAAATATATATATATATATAAATATATATATATATATAAATATATATATATATATAAATATATATATATATATAAATATATATATATATATAAATATATATATATATATAAATATATATATATATATAAATATATATATATATATAAATATATATATATATATAAATATATATATATATATAAATATATATATATATATAAATATATATATATATATAAATATATATATATATATAAATATATATATATATATAAATATATATATATATATAAATATATATATATATATAAATATATATATAAATATATATATATATATAAATATATATATAAATATATATATATATATAAATATATATATATATATAAATATATATATATATATAAATATATATATATATATAAATATATATATATATATAAATATATATATATATAAATATATATATATATAAATATATATATATATATAAATATATATATATATATAAATATATATATATATAAATATATATATATATATAAATATATATATATATAAATATATATATATATAAATATATATATATATATATATAAATATATATATATATATATATAAATATATATATATATATAAAAGAACTCATCAAGTATGAAATAAGAAATATATAAGTAAAATAGCTGCCCCTCAATGGAAGATGTGGAAGTACAGTCATATGATGAAGTTTGGGCACCCCTATTAATGTTAACCTTTTTTCTTTATAACACTTTGGGTTTTTGCAACAGCTATTTCAGTTTCCTATATCTAATAACTGATGGACTGAGTAATATTTCTGGATTGAAATGACGTTTATTGCACTAACAGAAAATGTGCAATCCGCATTTAAACAAACTTTGAAGGGTATGGGCACCCTTATCAATTTCTTGATTTGAACACTCCTAACTACTTTTTGCTGACTTACTAAAGCACTAAATTGGTTTTGTAACCTCACTGAGCTTTAAACTTCATAGGCAGGTGTATCCAATCATGAGAAAAGGTATTTAAGGTGGCCACTTGCAAGTTATTGTCCTATTTGAATCTCCTATGAAGAGTAGCATCATGGGCTCCTCAAAACAACTCTCAAATGATCTGAAAACAAAGATTATTCAACATAGTTGTTCAGGGGAATGATACAAAAAGTTGTCCCAGAGATTTAAACTGTCAGTTTCCACTGTGAGGAACATAGTAAGGAAATAGAATAACACAGGTACAGTTCTTTTTAAGCCCAGAAGTGGCAGGCCAAGAAAAATATCAGAAAGGCAGAGAAGAATGGTGAGAACAGTCAAGGACAATCCACAGACCACCTCCAAAGACCTGCAGCATCATCTTGCTGCAGATGGTGTCAATGTGCATCGGTCAACAATACAGCGCACTTTGCACAAGGAGAAGCTGTATGGGAGAGTGATGCGACAGAAGCAGTTTCTGCAAGCACGCCACACACAGAGTCGCCTGAGGTATGCAATGGCACATTTGGACAAGCCAGTTACATTTTGTAAGAAGATCCTGTGGACTGATGAAACAAAGATTGAGTTGTTTGGTCATACAAAAAGGCGTTATGCATGGAGGCAAAAAAACACGGCATTCTAAGAAAAGCACTTCCTACCCACAGTAAAATTTGGTGGAGGTTCCATCATGCTTGGGGGCTGTGTGGCCAATGCCAGCACCGGGAATCTTGTTAAAGTTGACGGTCGCATGGATTCAACTCAGTATCAGCAGATTCTTGACAATAATGTGCAAGAATCAGTGACGAAGTTGAAGTTACGCAGGGGATGGATATTTCAGCAAGACAATGATCCAAAACACCGCTCCAAATCTACTCAGGCATTCATGCAGAAGAACAATTACAATGTTCTGGAATGCCAATCCCAGTCCCCAGACCTGAATATCATTGAATATCTGTGGGATGATTTGAAGCGGGCTGTCCATGCTCGGCTACCATCAAACTTAACTGAACTGGAATTGTTTTGTAAACAGAAATGGTCAAATATAACTTCATCCAGGAAGTCATTAAAAGCTACAGGAAGCGACTAGAGGCTGTTATTTTTGCAAAAGGAGGATCTACAAAATATTAATGTCACTTTTATGTTGAGGTGCCCATACTTTTGTACCGGTCAAATTTTGTTTAAATGCAGATTGCACTTTTTCTGTTAGTACAATAAACCTCATTTCAATCCAGAAATATTACTCAGTCCATCAGTTATTAGATATATGAAACTGAAATAGCTGTTGCAAAAACCCAAATTGTTATAAAGAAAAAAGGTTAACATTAATAGGGGTGCCCAAACTTATTCATATGACTGTAAAAGGAAAATGGTGCCTTCAGTGTACCCCCCTCAACTGTTGTTAAAGGGGAGCTTTCTCAATACAAAGCTTTAAGAGCCCATTGCTCCCATCTTCCTGCTTTGCTGGGGACGCGCCAATGGCCCAAACTTTGCTCTCCCAATCTGCTTTCACAGCATTGGAGAAGTACAGAGAAGCTGACCAGGGTGGTAGATTCAGTCAGCTTCTGTGCAGGCTGTGAAGCATAGAGCAAGTGTGTGTGCCGTGCTGCTTACCTACTTATCCGGCCAGGCTAGCTGTAATATCTAAAAATTTTAAATCCCTCCATTGCGGGAAAACAAAGACTATTTTTAATAAGGGGTAAAGTTCAAAATTATTTGTTTTCACTTGCGTTTACCAATTTATGAACTTGAGACAACACCTTTTGAAAAGGACACCAATTTTTACAGTCAAAACCAGATGACAACGTATTAGTAAGGCGGGCTTCAGATTAGCGGTATTCTGCCGCAATACCGGGTCAGAAACGCGGTACAGTTCAATACGGTTAAAATGGAATCGCGGCAAGATAAGGTCACATGCGACCACGGCTTCATATGACCTTATCTTGCCGCGATTCCGCTATCTTGAACTGTACCGCATTTCTGACGGATCCGGCATTGCGGCAGAATACCGCTGATGTGCGCGCAGCCCAAGACATATTACAAGTACTTGTGGACCACATATAGCATAAAAACACACATCTGAGTATCACAAAATCATATAAATTTTATTCCCAGCTCCAAAGTCTGTCACCTCCTGCCAGTCATCTCCGGAAATATTAAGATGAAAGAAAACATATGGTAAGGAAAAGCACATCACCGCTGGGGAATCGTATGGAAGCACCATTTGATATAAGGCGGAGATGCATTTTAAGATGATACTTTCTTTTCTTTCCAAATTCTGTGTGAGGAGCATCCTTCCATGTGAGGGGCGGGTGGGGTCAAATAAAAAGGGCCACCTGTACATTCATAATTTCAATAATTATTCAATCCACGTGTTTTGTTTTTTCCTTTTTTGGGGTGGGAAGGGGACAGAGTAAGCAAATGGAAGATACCATGGATAATCTGGATAAAGTACACACGAGTAGCTCATGACAGCATATATAATAGGCACAAGTGGTTTTTTTTTTTCTTTACGTAGAGTCTGAGTTATTAGAAGGTAAAAAAAAACAACTGATCAAAAGCAGCAAAAATATAGACTTGTTCATACGGCTGTAAGAAATGGCAGCCATCTAAAGGTCACTAACAATCCACTCCGTATGCAGAGAAGGACTACATCCAGTCCCTGCTCCAAAAGGAGCATTTCTTTTTGCTGGTGTGCCATCTATCTGAGGCACCATGACACCTTTCAGTATACAGGAGCGGTCAGAGTCACTTCAGTTCGCTTTTCTCCACCAAAACATCATTGTTTTTGGTAATAATTGTCCCAGCGCTCTTCAGTATAAACGTAATGTAAATTTGTTCATATATCTAAAAAAGGCACCATTCATAACAGATAAATTCATGGAAATAAAAACAACATGTTACATACAATTGTTCACAGAATACATAATTCCTGAATCTGTCATCTAATAGTCCAGAGATAAACAGACTCTTTGATGACGGTAGCGTCAGACATAGACATTTTAGTTTTCTGATTGACGGCTGGTTTACTTTACAGCGCCATCTGATCATTCAGAATTATTAATTTCATAATCTAGATGCAGGGCCGTAATAAAGGACTATTTTTGATGACCGCCAACGTAGGAAGATTTATTAAAAGAAAAAAAAAATTGTTACCCTTAGCAACCACATCAGTTTAAAAAATAAAAACAACTTTAATGGCCTTTATTGTCCCTAGCAACGATTTTTAATAAATGAGGCTCCATATTTAAAATTAACTTTACAGCAGCTCATGACAAAACTCCTCTCCCAGCTCCCCAAGAAATACATTTAGGGTTCAGGTCCACTTGCGGTTTGCTCGGACGAGTGCGATCTGATAAAATATCGGATTGCACTTGCACCACAGTACAAACCTATGGGGCAGTGTCCATCTGCAATTGAGTTCACATGCCATAGCAGAATGCTGCGTTTGGTGGCGAGTCTCGGATCACGCACCCCCATAGAAGTCTATGGGAGCGTGTGAAACATCGCGCTGCACTCACATGTTATGCGACTGCAGTGCGATGCCCACAGAGACGGGCAGCGGAGGAGATGGGGAGAAAGTGCTCCCTCCCTCTTCTCCGCAGCTGTAACCCAATCACAAGATCACATCACAGTCACATGACCCTCAGCCGACGCTTGCAACAGAGGGTCATTAGCATATCGCTCCTGATGCTCTTGCATCAGAAGATATACGCAAGTGGAACCGTACCCTAATGATGGGTATTAGGAGGAAAACTATGAAGGGATATAAATAGTTAATTCACAGTTATTAGATAGAATTGTGATAGTAAATTAGCAAAAATAACCAAACAGAACAGGCCTCATTTATCAAAACTGGCTGTGTTGCCCATAGCAACCAATCAGACTTCAGCTTTCATTCCCTTATCTGCTGTGGTAAAATGAAAACTGCTGTGATTGGCTGCATTTTAGGCATTTTTCATACATTTTCCCCAGTATCGTGGTTCCTACGAAGGTTTTCATTAAGACAATGTTCACAATACCATATTTGATAAACTGTATATGGAGGCAACGATCAGACTACTTGTGCTTTACCCTTAGGGATAGGTTCACATTTCCGTTGTTTTAAATCAGTCAGGTCCGTCGGCAACAGATCAGTTGTTTTTTTAGATGTCAACTGACGCAACGGATGTGTTTTTCACAGGATTCCTTTCACAGGAATTCTGTGAAAAAACTGATCCGTCGCGTCCGTTACATCCACTATGCGTCTGTTTTTTGACGGATCAGTCATGATCAGTTTGTGTTTGGGACAGCCCAGTTGGTGTGCCAAACATGCTGGGCATGCTCAGTAGAGCATGATGGAATCCAGCACTGGATTCCGTCGTAAGACGGATTACGATGGAATCCAGCACCATAGACATACATTGCAAGCTTGACGGATGGCGACGGATTCCTGCGCGGCACGTTAATTTTGACGGCCAGAAAAAAACATTACATTCTGCGTTGCTCCCGCCCGGCGGTCAGTCAAAAAACGACTGACCGCAGCGCAGCGGATGCAACGCAAGGTCATCAGTTGCAATCCGCCACTAATAGAAGTCTATGGGACCCAACGGAATCCGCTAAACGGATACCGTTGTTTACCATAGCCGCGGATTGTGACTGATACATTTTAACAGAAATGTGAACCTAGCCTTACCAGACCTTACAGATTCATAGGCTGTACGTTCAGGTGAGAAGACCCACCATCAATCCAGACATTGCCGTCTAAGGCCTTGTGCGCCCGCTGCTTTTTTTAGTGCAGTTTTGGGTGCAGTTTGTGGCCCTAAACTGCATGTATGACCTTCCCCAGCAAAGTCTATGAGAAACAAAAAAGGCTGTGCGCACGTTGCTTCTTTTTTGCCTCCAGTTTTGGTTGCCAAAAAAAGAAGCAGCATGTCATTTCTTTTCTGCGTTTTTCCCTGCATTTTGTCATTGACAATGTTATAAAAAAAAAAAAACAAAACACAAATGCAGGGACAAAAATGCACCAAAACGCGGCATAACCACGTGGTTTTTTTTTTATGCGTTTTTCTGCCAAGAGAGGGGTTTTTGCTGGGGAAACAAAACTGCAGTGTGCGCACAACCAAAATCTGCCCTTAGGGTCACAAGTGACCATTTGTTTTTCACAAATCACCGGAGGGGGAAGGGGGGGTGAAAATAGCGTTTTGCGGCCATACACAAAAATGCAGACATTTCACTCCTTATTTTATGGAATCAATATGGTTTTTTTAAAGTAAAAACTGCTAACCCCTTTTCTAAAGGCTCCTTCGTCACACACATATACAAAAAAAAAAATGAACATTTTATACCTTCAACAATATTAATAACATTTCTAAAATGTAATGCACATATTGCAGATTTTTTTTCCTTGTGTTTTTTGATCTGCTCTGCATTTTTTTTTTTTTACAGACTACAGGATGTCATTTTTTTCCATTGGCCTTTTTTTTACCCACTAAGATCCATAAAAAAAAAAAATGAAAGTTTACATGCGTTTTTCATGCTTTTTTTGTTCCGTTTTTAAGATTGGAAATTATCATCCTGAAGCAAGAGAGTCAATGACACTTATAGATCCGAAAAAAAACAAAAAAAAAATAATTATAAATAAAACAGATCACACGTTTCGGATGCGGAGAGCGGTCAACTGTTGGGTTATGCTTGATGTATCCGGTCTCTGTGAAATATCTATAGGACAATGATGGGGCAGAACTTCCCCCAAACTGTAGTTTTGTAGTGGTCTCTGTGGCAGTCATTATTCCTTCATTGATTTTTAGGGCTCCTCCGGCCGGGCAGGAGACAAGTCTGTGTGTGGAGTAAACCTTAATGTACATAAAAGTGCGTCATGTCCCAGTCGCTGCTCATACTGGAGGTGAGGGTCCGCTCTACACCACGGTTAAGCCATGATACTTGAATGAAGGAGACAAAATGGATGACATTAGGTGGCGGCATGCAAAACACATTTTCCCCACATATTAGATGAATGCGAGGGAATGATTTACTAACAGGCATAGTCCCTGTCCCCAGAGCATAGACACTGCTCCAGTTGTGGCTTAAAAATAAAAAAATAAAATGGGACAACGTCCGATAAAAGCTGCTCCATATTCCTGACATGCAATGGATATGATTAATTATTCCAAGAATTAGTGTGCAACTTGTGTATCTAGCACTCCTGATTACATACAGAATATAAATATGAATATTTTAATTTACCATTTTGATCAAAGAATGGGGATCATTAGTGTACAGTTTTGCTCAAAAGTTTACACCTGGAAGATTGTGTATCCCTTTCCTGTTTTATACAGTTCAACTATCTTTTCCCGTAGATTTGTTGACAATTCTTTTGCTCTCCCCATGTCTCACAATCCAGAAACGTCAGTGGCTGGATGAAAGATGCAATAGTCTGTCTGGATCCCAGAAACTCACTCAGGTTTTATGCACACACTGATTGCAAGAAAACAGGTCACAGGTGAGGATGTTACCTTTATTAGCCATTCAAACCAATTTGTGTCAACGTCTGTGCGTGTTATCAGGTCATAATCCCCAGGGTATGTGAATTTTGTATCAGGGTCATTTGGATGTTTTTGGTTGTCACTATGATTTAAAAAAACACAGTTTGACAATAAATGGCTTCACCCAACCACTAACCATGAGTGGAAAAAAGATTTTTTTGTTAGTCATTCTCTGAAAAAAGGCCAAGAAAGCAAAAAATCTGCCGGGGTATGTAAACTTTTGAGCACAACTGTACATGACAAAATGGAAACTTGACTTCTATGCAGAGATTAATCATTATCTTTGAGACTGCATTATTGAGATTAGTTCAGTTTTCTGTCAGGCACGCTATGGTCATGAAGACCTCGTGTTGATTAATGCCCGATGCGCACGGTGCAGTTTTTGATGCGTTTGTTTGGTGCAGTTTGTGGCACAAATCTGCATGTTGCTCCTTATGCCAGCAAAGTGTATGAGGCTTCTGAAGTGCTGTGCGCACGTTGCTTATTTTTTTTCTTGCAGTTCTGGGTGCAGAAAAAAAAAAATCTGCAGCATGTCAATTGTTGGGGTGCATTTTTTCCTTTTTTTTTTTTTTTTTTTTAGCACTTACACCATTAAAAAAACATGGCTCAAAAACACCCCCTCCCCCCCAAAAAAAAAAAATTCCCCCCAAGAAGCGCATGCATTTTTTCATGTTTTTCTGCCATAAAGTGCATTTTAGATGCAGAAAATATCTGCACCAAAGCAACAAAAACTCAGCGTGCACACATACCCTAATAGCACCAAAAACATTGATTTTTTTTTTCTTCCCCCATATACACACACAATGGATATTATTCAGGCCAAGTGATGAGGGCATTTTTCTACCTGGGAATCTAAATCCACACAAGAACTCCTTAACGACACAGTCTGAAAGAAATGAGAACAGAACAGGTCAACAGAATCTCCAAGTAGTTCATCTTCAGGATCAATGGGGTTGCAGACTACTAGGAAAACACCTTCCGAAACCACATTTCCTCTTATTAAAATAGAAATTTAAAAAAAGCCAATACTCACCTCCAGTGGTAGAGCGGTTCCAGCGATGTCAAGGACGCTCATAGGAGCCCTGTGACCAATTACAGTGTTTCTCTCTTTCCGCCTTCAGACACAGGAGCAATCAACAGGAAGGTAGTGGCAGCTGCAGTGCTCACTTCCTGTTGATTAATTTGTCCAGAGGCGGGGAGACCAAAGCAGGCGGTGAATAGTCATGGGGCTCGTATGAGTCACAACCTCACATGACCCTTGAGAATGTGAGCCCTTACACGGATGGAACCACTACACCACCGGAGGAGAGTATAAGCTTTTATATTTTAATAGGGGGGGTGGGGAACGTGAATTGAGAAAGGGTTGGCCTAGTAGTGGACAACCCCTTTAATAAGCTTCCTATTTAGCCTTGATGATCAACATGACTTAAAAACGGACCTGAGATATAAGTTAGTAGCCTCCCTCAATGAGTGAGCACACTGCAGCTGTCGGCTGTACACTATAGCCGACACCCTGCTTCATCAGTAACTATCAGTGTTTTCACCGACCATGACCAATTAAACACCTTAGATGCTTTAACCCCATGAAGAAAATTTGGGCTGATCACTAAGGACTTATATGGTTTTCCCTCCAAAATCTTTGACCTAGCCAGACAATGTGGTAGATGTATGACCAGTGTGGGGGGCCTATGTGACTGGAGTGATAGCACTACTGCTCACTATGGAAGCGGTAATCATACACGTGCACTAACGCCACCATAAGCCATATGAGTGAGTGTAGAGGTACTCCAGCAGTCCCTATAGCACCATTCTAGGGATCGGTAGGAGGGCTGTCAGAACTCTAACAATCATAAATTTGTCCTGTGGTTGGGAATAATCTTGCAAAACAGCTTTAAAGGGGTCGTCCACTACTAGGATAATGCCTTGTGTTTCTCCCATTTAAAATTAAAGACCCTGTACTCACATTCCGTTCTGACGCGGTTCCAACGCTGTCCGTAATCGTGGTTCGGGGCTCATGTGACATCACAGGAGCCCTGCGTTCAATCAGTGGTGACTTCTCTAGCTACGCCTTGCAATCAACAGGAAGCCACTGGTAGCCATAGAGTCTTGATTAACTCAATTGGTCCGAAAACAGGGAGATGGAAGCCAGAGGTGATTGGACGCAGGACTCGCACGATGTTACAATGTCACGTGAATCCAGAACCAACAGCGCTGAAATGGAGAGTACAGGTTCTTATTTTAACTGGGGGAAACAAATGGGAATAGACGGAGGATGTCCTAGTAATGGACAATCCCTTTAATATTCTTATCGGAAGAACACAAGACATTCTTAGAATAGGACATGTCCAAGAAATCACAAATGTCAGAAAAATTTGCACAAAAGTAAAGTGATCTCACAGGTAAAGTAATCTGGGCCTACTCTTGCATCAGGGGGTGGAGACCTCACTACTACAGAGGTCTTCAGCCCTCATGTACATCAGGTCGGGATGTCGCTGTAGATGTGTGGTAATGGTCACGCTTACCTCCAGAAGAAGTAAGCGGGGCCGGATTGCTCCTTTAAGTTTTCTGTTAATTCCGAGGATGCAGCAGGTTCCTGGTCACAAATATGTTAACCTACCAGAATTTTGCCATCAAAGTAATCAATAAGATATGCCATCACTTACTAGGAGTACCCCTTTAAGTTCACTAGATGGCAGCAACATGTTTATGTCACAATGAAACCTAAGTGATTCATAGTCTAGTCTTTGATCCAATGCTCCATCATCCGAGAACTCCTAATATGAGCAGTTTTCAAGGAAAGCATTTATATGGCGCCATATACTGACTTTTACCTATATACTCCACTGGGCTGCTGTATATAAAACAGTCATTACTTCTACAGTATACCGAGCGCTTGTGCTGCTGCCCGGATGTCAGCGCAGGTCACTTGTTACCAGTCACTAAACAAATATAACTAATCTATGGCGATAAGCTATCAGCTGTTTACTCCTACAATAGCCTGAAACTAAAAGGTTCCTCTATAAATATCAGATGTGACTGCGATATGTACATAGAGGCCAACAGAAAGATCGAAACGGAATTCAATGCATTCATTCATGCCATAGTTCATCGCGTCAGAAAACTTGTTCCCCAGGCCAATGGCTCGTGTACAAGAGGTGGGACAACCTGAGGAAGTACAGCGCTCGGCTTTGTCTGGCAGTCTCCATGAATGAACTCCAAGCAATACAGAGCCCAGTTATGGCGTTCCAGAGCACGGTTCCCAGGATAGCTTGGGCTTAGTGATCAGAAAAGTATCCCTAACATATAGCCTGGAGAGAAATATATTGGATGGGGGAGGAGGGGGGGGTTAATAGGAAAGAAGTCCATTTGGGCAGTAAGAAGCTCTGCACCTACCCTCCCCTACTGTGCTCCCAACAGACCCTGTCAATATCATCTAATATTGTAGATACCAGGGGTACTGGGGTAAGAAGAGGCTGCTTACACTGCTGTCCACCCTGCATTGGATCTAACACTGAAGATAGCAAGGGAGCAGAGGTAAGAGGCAGCAGTTCACATTGATGTCCACCCTATTTAATCTAAGACTTGAGATACCAGGAGTGCTAAGGTAAGAAGAGGCTGCTCACACTGCTGTCTACCTTGCATTGGATCTAACACTGAAGATAGCAAGGGTGCTGAGGTAAGAGGTGGCTGTTCACATCGTTGTCCACTCTATATAATCTAACACTTGAGATACCAGGAGTGCTGAAGTAAGAAGAGGTTGTCCACCCTGTATCGGATCAAATATTGAAGATATCAAGGGTGCGGAGGTAAAAAGGGTCTGTCCACCCTGTATTGAATCTAACACTGAAAATAGCAAGGGTGCTGAGGAAGGAGATGGTTGTTCACATTGCTGCCAACCTTATCTATTTAATCTAACAGTGGAGATACCAGGAATGCTGAGGTAAGAAGAGGCTGCTCACCCTGTATTGGAGTTAATACTGAAGATATCAAGGGTGCTGAGGTAAGATGATGCTGCCAACACTGCTGTTCACTCTGTATCTGATTAATTCTGAAGATAACCAGGGCGCTGAGGGAAGAAGAGGCTCCTCATACTGCTGTCTACCCTGTATTGAATCTAATACTGAAGACATCAAGGGTGCCAAGGTAAAAAGGGCTGCTCACATTGCTCTCCACCTTTTCTATTTAATCTAACACTAGAGATAACAGGAGTGCTGAGGTAAGAAAAGGCTGCTTACACTGCTATCCTCCCCATCTCTGATCTAATACTGGAGGTACAAAGAATGCTGATTTAAGAAGAGGCTGCTCACACTGCTGTGCTCCTGATGCAATAAGAGATATCAGGGGTGCTGAGATAAGATACTAATCATACAGATATTAATTTTATCTCTGAAGAATCCCTTCACAAAAAGGTAGCCATACAGCTTAGATAGCCAATGGGAAAAAAGTTCTCTCTCCTAAAGTCTCTGTTCACATCCGTTTTACAGAAAGCACATCACAGTGCCTGACTGGCTTGCCAAGGGCTTTATTAGCATACACTATGGAACTATTACATACACACTGTATGATATGTGCCCACCAAGCTGACCCTACCTGTCATTTGCATGATAAATGCCATTATTAAGGCACAAGTGCTCATTCACTGTATAGCATCTATTTGCTGTTTGATGCTATCATTATTCTCCCTCCATTGTCAGATTATGTCACTTATGCTCTATATTGTATTTGCATGCTGTGGGTGCCATTTAAGAAAAGTACAACGAAGGGGTGTCTTTTTTTTCTTTAAGTCTATCCATTGATTATCCTTAAAGGATTGTTTTTCTAAGAAACAAATGATGGAGCTAGTAATCCATTAACGAGGACTGACTAGTTATGAGCTTATCCATGGCGGGGGCTGTATATCACAGGCGATGACATCACATGACTGGGCCCATAAAACATCCCTCAATGTCAGAGATGAAGTTTATAATCCCTGTAAAAGGATGAAGGAAGCGCCTGTACTTGTAAAGAGGAGCACTGACTTAACCCCTTCAACTCCAGGTGATTTTCTGTTTTTCGTTTTTTCTTCCCCTTTTTCCAAAGAGTCATAACTTATTATTTTTTCCATCAATATTGCCATATGAGGGCTTCTTTTTTTTGAGTTGTGCTTTTGAATGACACCATTCATTCCGCCACAGAAAATTTGCAAGTGCTGTGAAACCGCAAAGAAAACAAAAATTGCAATTTTTTTTAAATTATTTTTATTTACCATGTTCACTATATGGTAAAACTGATCTGGCATTCTGATTCCCCAGGTCGGGATGAGTTTGTAGATACCCAACTTGTATAGTTTTACTTTTATTAAAGTGGTAAAAAAAAAATTCTGAAATTTGTTAAAAAAAAACCCACAAAAAAACGTTTTTCAGGATCTGGGGCTCAGTGATGACTTAAAAAAAATAAGTCTTGAGCTGGCATTTTTAATTAAACCATCTAAACCATCTGTAGGTAGCTGCCATGTTTTAATTGCCTATTGCTGCAGTTTAATTCAATGTTGTGGCGAACAAAAAAAAAAAAAGTCATTCTGGCATTTTTTTTTTTTTTTTTTTAAATCACTACGCATCTTTACCCAGTTTTAATTGATTTTAAATTTAGATAGATCGGGCGTTTCTGAACTGAGCAATGCCAAATGTTTATTTTTTTATATTTTCAATGGGGCAAAGAAGGGGTGATTTGAACTTTTAGTTTTATTTTTATATATATTTTTTTTACATTTTTTATGGATTTTACTAGTCTCCTTAGGGGACTTGAAGCTCATACTGTGCGACCGCTTCGACTGTCCCGAGCGATATTACAGCATCCCTCTGATCAGCAGAAATGCTGATCTCCTGTGAATGCCGGCGCTGTGCAGTCATTGACAGGAAGTGAGTCATGACAGCGAGAACGCATCAACACTCCACGATCACGTTACAGGGCCACTGATGGCGTCGGGGAATGGAACAATCCTGCTGTCGCGTGTTAGGGGAATAATGCGGGCTCGGCGTGTAAGCCTGCATTAAAAGGGATAGACATGACAAATGATGTATAGGTATGCCATTCACCGTGAAAGGGTTAAAATGGCACATAAGAAAAATTAACCCAATAGATTAGTTAAAGGGATATTCCTTTGAACACTTCATTTTAAAACAATTATTTTTTTTGTGGGTTACTAGAAATTGTATTTTGGGAGCCAAGATATAAATTTAAGGGGCTTCTACAGTAACCAGATATTGATATACCCTTAGGATAGGTAGGACTTAAAGGGGCTGTCCACTACTTTGACAACCCCTTCTCATTCCCCTTGTTAACCCCCATAAAGATAAATAAGGTTATATTCGCTTTCGATGCGGCCGTGGTTCCAGCGATGTCTAAAGCTGCGTTCCCGGGGGCCCACGTGACATTGGTTTTTCGAGGGGCCCGCAACCAGTGCCCAGCTTTTGTCTCCCCACCTTTGGACATTTGAGCAGGATGTGAACATTGCGCTAATTTCCGGCTCAATCGTCTGAAGGTGGGGTGAAGAATGACAATGATTGATCTCAGGGCCCACGGGTCTTGTGGGCCTTTGGAACGCGACTTTAGACATTGCTGGAACTGCGGCCTCACCGGAGGAGAATATAGGCTTATTTATTTTTACGAGGGTTGACAAGGAATAATTTGGGTTGTCCAAGAACTAGTGGACAACCCCTTTAAACTCAATAGGAGCCTTATTTTATCGAATCCTTCCTGGTTTATCAGGGTAAGATCCTATTGCGCTTCCTGTTTCTAGTTTATTCATGTGTACATTGTAACTAAATCACCCCTAAGCCTTTGTTTTTCCTGAGTAACTCCCAAGTTTAATAACCTGTCTTGGTATTGCAGTCCAGCTATTCCTTTAATAACCTTGGTTGCTCTTCTCTGCACCCGCTCTAGTTCAGCTGTCTCTCTTGTCCTCCTTCACACATCTGTCTCCGGTATGTGTTTGGTCAGTTTCCTCACGTCCCGGAGACACGGGCACACGTATACCCATTAAAATCAATGGGTCTGCGCTCACGTCTGTTTTGCCATGGACCGTGTGTCCGTGTGGAGCATACGTGTGCCCGTGTGCTCCAAATGTAGACATGTCAATTTTTCTCCAGCATCACGGCTGTCACACGGACCGCACGGATGTGATCCATGTGACATGCACCGGAGAAAACACTTGTGTCTGAATTAAAAGGAATTTCTATACTCTGCTTCTTCAGCGCTGTCTCTGCCGCTGCTGGCACTTTCTTCTGACCCCCGCTCATTATGCTCATTGCATATGCGGGCCAGAAGCAGCAGCGGGGAGTCGGCAGTACCGGAGACCATAGATCAGGACCATGGACAGCAACGCCAGGGACAGGTGAGCAGAAAGTTCCCGTTCGTGTGTGATCACGGATAGCACACGGACGGCACACGGAGGGCAATACACACCTTTGATATGTCCGTGAAAAAAGGGCGTGATTTTCACGGATGTGTGAAAGAGGCCTTATAGGCTGGAGACCAAGATTGTACACAATATTCTAAGTGTGGTGACACACAGTGTGCCTATACATAGTGCCTATAGTATACAGGCAAAACTATTGTTTTGTTTTCATGAGCATGTATGCTTCTTTTAATGCATCCCATTATTTTTCTAGCCTTGGCAGCAGCTGCCTGACACTGGTCAGTAATTTGGCGTTTGCTGTTCACCTATACACCAAAGTCTTTCAGTGACAATTTTACCCAGTATTTCACAACTGGGTACATATGGTAATTATAAATTTTATTTCCTCTGCATAAGGGCAGGACCTTACATTAATCCACATTATACTTAAATTGCCATTTCTCAGCCCAAGCCTCTGGTTTAAACAAATCCTTCTGTAATATTAAAATTATCCTCTGATTAGCCTGCAGAGCTTAGTATCAATGCAATTCTACTGTATGCCCCCCACACAAGTAATTCATAAATGTTTAAAAAAGGGCCCAATACTGACCTGAACCCAACTGTTAAGGCCGGCGTCACACTTGCGATTGAAAAATCGGTCCGATTCTCATTGAGAATAGGATGAGCTATGTCCAAGTGTTGATCCATGTGCAATGAGAGTGTGATTTTTCTTATGATAGTAGTCCATGAGCAATCAGTATTCAATCCGTATGTGATCCGTTTTTTCTCAGCAGCTATTGGTCATTACAGTCATGTACAGGATCATTTACAGTGTTCTCTGCTACATGATAGAATTGTATTTAGAAAAACGGATGTCACTTGGATGGTCCGTGTGACATCCATTTTTTGTTTCTCGCACCCATAGACTTGCATTGGAGAGACTCGCGTGAGAAACTCTAGAAAATCGCAGTATGCAGATCGGAGCTGCCTCATTGATTAACATTGGTCCGAGTGTAATGCGAGATTTTCTCACATTGCACTTGTGCGTGTCAATCGCAAGTGTGATGCCGGCCTAACTGTGACCTAGTCTGAGTCCATTAATAACCACCCTTTGTTTCCCATCATTGAGCCAGTTCACATTTTCCCCTATTCCCATTAAGCTCATGTTACGTACCAACCTTTTGTGTGGCACTGTATCAAACGCCCATGAAAAGTCAATATAGAGAACATCCACTGCATTTCCCTTGTCCAGTCTGGAACTTACCTCCTCGTAGAAGCTGATCACATTAGTTTGACAGGACCGCTCCCTCAAACCCATGTTGATACTGGGTCATGAGGTTATTCTTCTTAAGATACTCCAAGATAGCATTCTCTGAGGAAACCCTCAAGAATTTTACCCACAGACAGTTGAGGTTTAACGTACCGGCCTATAATTTCCAGGCTCAGATTTTTCTCACCTTTGAATACTGGCACCACATGTGCTATGTGCCAGTCCTGTGTTACAGACACTGTTATAATGGAGTCTGTCAAGATTAAAAAATTATGGTCTGTCCATCACCGTACCTAATCCCTGCAGTACTCAGGGGTATATGCCATCCAGGCTTGGGGATTTGGGGCGACACTGTACTTCCTGAAGGATTAAGCAGGTGACATTTAATGGGAAATTTATGGTATCCCAGATCAGGTCATCTGTATTAGGATTTTCTTGTATAAATACTGTAGAGAGAGCGCCATGTAGCAGATTGGCCTTTCCTTCATCCTCTTCCACCATTACACACAGACTATTATTAAGGGGGCCAACGCTATCATTTTTGGAGTTTCTTACAGTTTATGTTGTTGACTGTTTTTGGATTATTTTTACCTTCTCTGGCAATGTGTGTCTCAATCTTTTCTGCCTTAATTTCTTTTTTACAGAATGTACTTAATTTTCAGTATTTAATGCCTCCTCTCATTACTCTCGTTTTCTCGAAATGCTTTCTTTTTGTCACTTATTGCACCCCTTACATCCCTATTCAGCCATAGTGGTTTCCTCCTATTTCTAGCTTTTGTATTGCCATAGGCTATATATTGTGCACAGGTCCTATTCAGGAGGACTATAAAAGCGTCCCATTTGCTTTGTGTACTTTTCTCTCAGGACATTGTCCCAGTTTATGGCACTAAATTCATTTCTTATACATTGGAAATTCGCCTTCCTGAAGTTTAATGACCTTGAAGCCCCTCTACTATACATCTTTATTAAAGGATACATGAAAACTTATACTTGTGATTAGTATAACCCAGGTGACCCCCAACCTGTATATTTGATATGTGGTAAGGCCTATTGGTTAATATTAGGTCTCGCAGTGCCCCCTTTCTTGTTGGGTCTTGAACCAGTTGTAACCCTGTTTCCTTAGCTGGACCTGCAAGTTTCTGCTCCCCAATTTATTTCAGGGTAGATAAAGTCCATTATAACATTGACACTTCTAACAATATTAATTTTAATTCCGCCATCTAGTTGGTGAGGCTTCTGGCCTTAAAAGGTGCTTTGCTCGCTGCGACATCGCTAGCAATCTCGTTAGCGATGTAACACACCAGATTGCACACACGATTTGCCGAGATCACACATGTGACCGGCGGTACAAAAAAAATGACCTATGTTCGATCTCGTCAAATCGTATCTGCGATCTGGCATGTCACATCGCTAACGAGATCGCTAGCTATGTCACAGCGTGTAAAGCACCCTTTAGTGTACATGTACTTTATCTGTACTTGCTTAGTGTATTGATGATCCTAACTCCTTCCCCCAAGCCACCCCCAATTTCATTACTTCTGCCCAGGTCACTATGTACACTATTTACCTCCTCACGGTCCTGTTAAAACCTTCCTCCAACAGTCTTGACATTTTGCCCCCCAACACAGTTGCACCCTCCCCATTAAGGTGCGGCCGTCCCTAGCGTAGAGCCTGTAGCCAACATAGAAGTTGGCCCAGTTTTCCAGGAACCCAAAAACCCTCCTTCCTACACCAATTCCCGAGCCACTTATTTAGCTCCCTAATCTCCCGCTGCCTCCCTGGCGTGGCACATGGTATAGGCAGTATTTCAGAAAATATAATCTTAGGAGGTCCTTGACTTCAGATAACAGCCGAGTTCCCGGAAATAATCTTTAAAGGTAACCAGTCACCAGATTTGGTGACTATAAGCTGCGGCCACCACCAGTGGGTTCTTATATACAGCATGTTAGAATGCTGTGTACACAGCGGCCTGGGCTCTTATAAAGTCATTTTTACACTCTATAATACTTACCTAAATGGTTGGTACGGTGCAGATGGGTCATATGGGGTCTTGCGGCGCCTCCTCTTTCAGCCATCTTTGTCCTTCTGAAGCCTGTGTGCATGATGCGTCCTACCTCATTCACACAGATAGGCATTGAGGTCCTGCGCAGGCGCACTTTGATCTCTCCTGAGCACGGCAGATCAAAGTATTGTACTGTGCATGAGCAGGACCTCAATGCCGGCAAGTGTGTATGACGTAGCACGCGTCATGCACCCAGGCTTCAGAAGAAGGTGGACAAAGATGGCCGTAAGAGGAGGCGCCGCACCCGGTGAACGGAGACACCCATCTGCACCACACCGACCGTTTAAGTCATTTTTACACTCTACACAGCATGTTAGAATGCTGTATATAAGAGCCCACTGGTGGTGGACACAGCTTATACGCCCCAAATCTGGTGACCGGTTCCCTTTAAGGACTTTCCACCTACCTCTAACTTTGTCATTTGTGCCCATGTAAACCATGACCGCTGGGTCCTCACCAGCTCCTCCCAGTAATCTGTCATCCCGATCCGCGATGTGCCGAACTCAAGCGCCAGGAAGACAACACATGGTTCAGTGATTCTGTCTGTGACAGATTGCCCTATCTGTTCCCCTAATAATGGAGTCCCTCACAGTACCTGTCTTGCCTGTCCGGTACTCCTGTTTCCCCTCCGAATTTTCCCCCCCTGGCTGTCAGAGGACATGTCTTGCTGCAGCAGTGCTACTTCTGTGCTGACACCCACCTCACCTGACAACTTGTTGGGGTGTGCCAGATCAGGACTAGCCTCCTTTGCACCCCACCTTTTAATTGTGACCCAGCTCACTGCCTCACGGTCCTGCAGCTACATACTATGACCCTCCTCCACATCTACCCCAGCGAGCAGCAAACTCCTTTCCATATTGTCAATGGATGTCCATGTTGCCAGCTGCTCATTTAGTACCTGGGCTTCCAAATGCACAACGTGCACACATCTCACACAGCAGTGTGCACCCTCAGACGGCTGTTCAAGGATTGCATCCATGTGACAAGATGTACACTGGATGGCATTGTCAAATTGAGCACATTTTCCTAATGGGGATTTCACAAGACAGAAATAAAGCAATTCGGTACAAGCGACTCCCTTCTAATCGCCCTGAATTCAATGTCACGGAATCACAAGCCACACACTTATTCCAAACCACACCTAGAACAAATCACACTCACCTGCTCTTTCACACTCGCAATGGAGGATGCGTTAAATAGTTCCATATTCCCTTAGCTGCAATACAACCTAGGACTCACTGCAATACTTATTTGACATCATGGTTATTCAGGGTAATCCATGTCATCCATAATGCCACCTCTACTGGCGCTGCAGGGGAACTGAACACTTGCTGCCAAGTTCACAGATTACATCTTATTGTTAGGGAGTTCCAGTACAGACAGTGCAGGCAGGTAAACAGCTAAAGTGTGCTCATCATTTCGGATAGATTTTTGCAATATGCCGTCAATTGAGGAATAAAACTTTCTGGTCATTCCATGACTTGTATCCTGCCTTTATCACCAGTTTCCCCTTCTTCGGACTCCATCTCTAATTTTTAGTCGTCTCTTAGCTAGTGGGTGGAGAATGGCTATCATGTCATCTCCCATACACAGCACATAAAGGAATTCCTGTTCTCCAGTCTTGCAGCAGCAGCAGCATGGACGACCTACATCCAGCAAATGTTCAGAAGCAGCAGCAGCATGGACGACCTACATCCAGCAAATGCTCAGAAGCAGCAGCAGCATGGACGACCTACATCCAGCAAATGTTCAGAAGCAGCAGCAGCATGGACGACCTACATCCAGCAAATGTTCAGAAGCAGCAGCATAGACGACATACATCCAGCAAATGTTCAGAAGCAGCAGCAGCATGGACGACATACATCCAGCAAATTTTCAGAAGCAGCAGCAGCATGGACGACATACATCCAGCAAATGTTCAGAAGCAGCAGCATGGACGACCTACATCTAGCAAATGTTCAGAAGCAGCATGGACCACATACATCCAGCAAATGTTCAGAAGCAGCAGCAGCAGCATGGACGACATACATCCAGCAAATGTTCAGAAGCAGCAGCAGCAGCATGGACGACATACATCCAGCAAATGTTCAGAAGCAGCAGCATGGACGACATACATCCAGCAAATGTTCAGAAGCAGCAGCAGCATGGACAACATACATCCAGCAAATGTTCAGAAGCAGCAGCATGGACGACATACATCCAGCAAATGTTCAGAAGCAGCAGCAGCATGGACAACATACATCCAAATGTTCAGAAGCAGCAGCATGGACAACATACATCCAGCAGTTTAGCTGTAATTCCCTGCTCTGTGAAATAAAACACTTACTAGAAATCTGTAGAACAATCAGACTTTGATTTAGCCTCTTTTTCTCCACTCTACTGTTTCCTCCCTCTTTTTTGTCTTTAATGGACAGCTGTAATGTGATCAGTGAGCTGACCCTGCATATTGATTTGACCAAGAAGGATTGTAGCCATTCTTCAGAGAGAAGGATGAGTTGAGGAAGCAGGATGTGGAGAAGTGGCTCATAGATGGAGAAAGACTACAAATTCTCAAATGAGATTTTTTTTTATATTTACTTGTACTATTTTCTATGCAGTTTGCTGATTATATTGAATAAATATAAAAAAAAAAATAAAATAACCCCTTCAGTCAGAACTATTACACTAAAAATAAGAACTCAAGCTCCCTTCTGAGCCGCTTCTACTGCAATGGTGGGGACAACATTAAACTGAGGCCAGAATCATAAAGTCTTAGAAGACACGGCTGCTGCCATAGCTTATGGCACATACACATATGGATCGTGCCAACCAGTATGACCCCAACAGGAAGAACTGTGATTGATAGAGTGAAGAAACAAAAAGATAGACATGAAGACCCCGGTTAGTGTTCTCATCCCCCATAAAGTGTGAAATCATAGACACAAGGCTGAAGAGACACATCCGGATTATACCAATTTTTATTTTAAAAAGTACAATTTCACAAAACTATGGAAAAACAAAAAACTTTACACGTTTGAAAGCCCTTAGTGTACATTAAAAAATAATAATAAAAAGCAACACAAAGGTGTTACTCAAATTCATTAGGAAAGATGTATAAAAAAGGAGAGACGGCCGTCGGGGTCTGCCAGATCTGCTGAAGGAAGCCAGAAAATCCTCCTAGAGAAACTGGGAGCGGACCTTAAAGGGAATCTCCACCTTGTACCATCAGCTTGTTCTTTGGTCCACATGTCTGTAGACTCGTTCCTGAACCTATCTTTACAGGGGCCAGAACCAACCTTTTCTGATACAGAGTTACAAACCCCCTGGGCTGAACGGTAAAGGGGTTGTTTGGACAATCGTTAAACTTTACATGTGGCAGTGAATGAGTTAAACGCATATTCATCTGCCCTAACCCCTGTGGATCCCCGCACAGTCTGCGCAAGGATGGGAAGCAATGATGTACTATTCATCTGCTCTAACCCATGTGGATCCCGCACAGTCTGCGCAAGGACAGGAAACAATGATGTACCAATCTTCAGCCACCTAACTGCTGAAGCCTAATTGGCTGCAGTGGTCAGGATTCTGGAACTGCTGTAGCTAATCACAGGCCTACAAGGTGAAGAGACTGAAGAACAAGACGTTATCGCTTCCTGTCCTGGTACAGACTCCCGAAGTTGCTCGGATCCACAGGGGTTGGTTCAGGTGATTATGCCCAATTATGATGAAATTGCCACCTTAAAATTTTGCGAAGAGGCTGAGCAACCCCTTTAATATTCACAAGCTATTCATAGCAATCACAGAATAAGTTACCAATACAAGACTGGTTGGGGGTCTGACCACACCCGCACCAATCAACTGGTTGAAATGGCTGTGGTGCATTAGTGACGGCTCCCTGCACCGTCTAGTGGCCATATATGGTACTGCAGCACTCCCCATTTAAAACAAATGAGAGCTGCAGTAGTGTCCGAGGCCACAACATAGGGAGCTGTCCAATTTCTGGCACCTCACAGCCCTTTCAAGCAGCTGATCGATGGAGGTGCTGGCATTTGGACTCCACCCAATCGGATAGTGATAACTTTAAGGCAAATTCTAGGAAATCCCCTTTAAGTGGTAAAATAGTGGCAACCTGCAGCAGCTAGAGCGGTGAGAGGAGAAGGCGGCTACTACAATAAAGCAGTAAGCTACTAATCTTACTAGTCAGAGCTGCTGCAAAGTTATTTAACTGTGTGCAGAGGGTTTGGTGCTATGTATCAGAAAAAGATTTGCTATTTAATGGTGGATATTCTCTTTAAGGTGAGGTCCACACACTGCAGTGGGGGTCATTTTCCAATTTGTGAAAACTGAGGGGAAAAAGAAGCCTCATAAAAAAGAAATACAAGGCTTTCAAAATATATATATAGAAGTAAGAGATGGTGACCCAGCTGCAATCTGTAGACCCGGCCGTCATGGCGAAGACAAGCAGAGTATCACAGCGGCTGCTTGTGATCGCATCATTTTATATTTACACAATTACTTTGGGAATTTAGCGATCAGATCTTAAGAGAAAAATCAGACAAGAATCAATTTCACTTCATTTTTTGTTTTTTTTTCTTTTAAATATCCAAATAAATTTACAACTGGAGAAATATTTGTAACAGAAAATTGTTAGGACTGAGAAACAGCAAAAATCAGACAAAACATTTACCCCAATTACACTTCAGAGTGTTTGGCACAGTCCATCAGAGCAGATACACAAAACCAAATTATTGTGAAGCGGATCCATCCTTTACTTCTAGTGGTGAAATGTATGTATGATAACCAGGGGACAGACGATTGATAGCTTTAAAGGGGAGAAATAAGGAATTAAGTGGGGGAATAGGTGACACCTAGACACCCTCCATGTCGGGGGTGGACCCAGAGGCCACCTAGTCCCTTCTCTCCATGTCAAGAGCAGACCGGGAGGTCACTTAGTCCCTCTTCCATGTCGTGGGCAGACCCAGAGGCCACTTAGGCTACTTTCACACTGCGTTTTGCCTTACGTTTAGTGGTCCCATGGGGGCATCCATCCGAACCGCACCTCCCCCACACCGCAAAACGTGTTTCGGACGCATGCGCCGACAGGGCCATTGACTGTAATGGAGCAGACTACGTTAGCGTGTGCTCTGTCTTGCACTATTTTCGGGCACATACGTTTTCTGCAGGCGGACACCTGAACGTAGTCTACTACGTTTTAGTGTCCGCCTTCATCAGAAAACGTATATTCCCGAAAATGGTACAAAACAGAGCACACGCTAACGTAGTCATTACATTCAATGGCCCTGTGCGCATGCGTCCGAAACACGTTTTGAGGTGTGGGATAGGGGCGGATCGGAAGGATGCCCCGACGGGACCACTAAAAGTAAGGCAAAACGCAATGTGAAAGGGGCCTAAGTCATCCCTGCCTCCATGTCAGGGGCGAACTCAGAGGCCATCTAGTCTCCTTCCCTCCTACATGTCAGGTGTGGATCCAGAGGCCACCTAGTCCACCTCCCCCCCCCATCCATGTTGTAGGCAGACCCAGAGGCCACCTAATCCCCCCTCCATGTCGTGGGTGGACCCAGAGGCCACCTAGTCCCCCCCCCTAGATGTCGTGGGTGGACCCAGAGGCAATCTAGCAACCCACCTTAAGGTAATGGGCAGACCCAGAGGCCACCTAGCAACCCCCTCCAAGTCGGGGGTAGACCCAGTGGTCTCCTAGTCCCCCTTCCATGTCAAGGGTGAAAACAGAGATTACACCTGTAACTACACTACTGACTGAAGAAGCAATCTACCTCCAAAAATTTATTTTTTAAATTTCTCTCCTTCCTGATCTCTCATGTTTCTCCTTTGATCCAGCTAGTCTAGGATGTAGTAATTCTATACAACCAAAACATGAAGAGACAAGGGTATCCTGCTCTCATCCTACATGTGACATGCTGGTCACCATTGCGACCAGTAATGAACTGTGGGGATCCAGCCCAGCTGGAATAGGAAGTGCAGACACCAGTGGGGTAACCCACACAGCGTTAAAGTTGGGCCTGGAAAAATAAGTGGATTTAGGTGTGCTTTTTCATTATACCCCACACCAGTTTCGGAGAGAACTACCCCTTTATAGAGGTCTCCATTTTTTGCAACAATTATTTCACTCTTGTCCATGGGTCATGTCTAGTATTGCTTCTTCTACGCCCATTTTCTAGACAACTTGGTACCCCGGCAAAGACAAATGCCCGTTTTCTAAACCTAACTGTAAATTTTTAAAGGGTCTTAGAATTGCCGCCCAAACGTTTGGTAGGAGATTTCAGAATTTAACGATGAACTGTGCCAAAAAGAGCAGGAAAATAAACTCAAGCCGTCGTCATACTCAAAACCATGCGATGGTTGGAGCCAATTAAGGTCCTATTATATGAACAGAGTGCAGACATTAAAATTTCGTGGGTATGAAAACGGCTTTACACAAAAAAAGACAAGTAATCAGCGAGGTGAGCTCCCATCTTGAAGACTGTGCCTTCACTTCATATAAAAGCACCTTTAGAAAAGTCAAATGTAGGCACGAGCGTGGTCACAAGGTTACATTCCTGCATTAGGGTCATTATGATAAAGGCACCATCTTAGGGAGCAGATCTGCAGCAGACGTATAACTGGGTATATATACACTAAGCCAACCTTTGTAGTGGCGCTTCCTAAAAAATCTGTGGTGGTAGTGGGAACACCCAGACCATGGGCACTATTTACAGACTCATGTACAACTTTAAATATGTAAAAGGGACCCACTGGCCTTCACTACTGGCAGAATGAACGCAAAACTTTGGACCAAATGGTCAATAAACGTAATCAGAAGAAAAATGGTCACCTCAAAAGACCATGATTCGGGAAGAACATGACGTACTGGTCAGGATGGAAGAGGCCACCACCATTTCTGTAGAAATCCAACTAAACTTGGCAAATAATGTCAACACATCTATCGTAGAGCGTTATTGGAGGTCTCCAACCTAAACCACAACTGCACTTTTTGACATCAACATATACAAGGTTACCAGTTTGTTTGACAGTAATGGAAACTACACACTGAGCAATAGACCATAAATGACCTAGGGAGCCCAAAACTTTGTACGTCCAACTAAAGTAGACTTCATGCCATCATTCATAGTCCAAGGACGGACCACGATGTAAGGACTGGTCACGCATCTCCTGACCTGTACACAGCCAGATAGGCTTAGAAGAGACAAATTCAAGCGAGACCGTAAACGACAGATTTGTGAAGCCGGCCTAAGAAGGGGGCCAACCTGTTATAATAGTTGCTCCCTTTCTGGTGGTTGAGCCAGAAAGAAATAAAAACTTTAATGTCGGGATTTCTTACGACACCACAGAAGACTTTACTGACCACTTAACTGTCAGCAACGAAGCAAAATAAATAAGAACGCAATGCGCATCGTCCCTGCACTAACACGTCACACTATAGACAAAGACTAGAATCATGTTTTGTACACTACAAAGGCAAAATTATACAACTATACATAAAAATGCTAATACTCCACTGGTAACTCCCATGAGAGAAATCAGAAATCTAGGACAAACTGACCGGTTTCTCAACTCTGTGGCCCGACCCTCATTAGACCTGAAATTGGTTCAGTGAATTTCCTAACTGCAAAAAAAACAAAAACAAAAAAAACCTAAAAACGACATTAACTCCATGTGATATAAAAGTGAGTCATAAATGTGCAGAACCAGCCGTGTGACTGCAGATAAAGAGCCGATATGTCTCTCCATAACAGTCCAGCGAGAGGAGTCCGTCTGGAATGTGGGGGAAGGAACATGACCGATAAAAAAAATGTCTATGGAACGCCCTTGATAAGCGCTAATTCATGAGATCGGGAGACTTAAACTATCGAGCCATCCTTGTTTTGTGCTGGGATCATGACAGGGATGGCTCCCATTCTACTAAGATTAGGACCAGCTACCTTGGGCGGGACGTAGTTTGGCGCTTGGCTTGGTGGTTTCTCCATCTCCTCACTGGGTACGTGGTTGTATCGACCCTTGGAGTAACCATCCATATTCGATGGGGACAGAGAACCCAACGACGAGTGGTTGCTTCCTATGTTGCTTCCTATGTAGCTACGTGCTGTTGAAGTTCGGCTTTTGGGGGGTGCCACGTCTTCTCTGTAAAAGGAGGAAGAAAAAAAAAATATATATATTTCCGATTTACAATCTGTGATGCAATTTTTACATTAGCAGCTCATTCATTATAGGATTACAGTATAATAGGATATAGCTTAAAGGGGTTTTCTGGTTGATAAAACCTATCATAATACTCAATTAAAAGGTCAGTACCCCTCATCTATTAGCCGTAAATCATTATCTCCTCTCACCCTCCCCCCAGCAGTCATCTTGACTGCTGGGGGGGGGGGGGGGGGGGGGGGGGAGGGTAGAGGAGATATTGACTGCTCTGGGGGGAGAAAGGAAGTGGAGATAATGACTTCTGGGCGGGAGGGGGTGTGTAAATAATGACAGCGGGGGGAGGGGGTGTGTAAATAATGACAGCGGGGGGAGGGGGTGTAGAGATTACAGCTGGGGGAGGGGTGTGGAGATAATGACTGCTGGTGGGGAATAGGGGGGGATGAGAAGATAATGATTGCTGGTGTGGAGGGGGGAGAAAAGATAATGACTGCTGGGGAGGAGGGGGAGAGGTGATAATCCTTCCCCCCCCAGCACTCATCAAGTAACTATGTTATTAGAGCTACAAATGTCACAAATTTATGGATTTTTCAAGAAGTGACACCAGGAGATATTTTTATTTTTTTACGAATTACACACACACACACACACACACACACACACACACACACACACACACACAGTTGGCCACCACTGCCCTACAGGGACTTCATTCATTTGTTTCTGGATACATTTCATACGTTGCCCTCGCAGATAATGGGGGGGCTCACGGGTCACAACACTTACCTGATTTCATGCTGTATCTCTTTCTCATACTTTTTCTCCTTTTGTTTTCTGCAGCAGAAAAAGATCAAAACTCCTAATACAATAAGGAATAATAACGTCCCGATGATGGCTCCGGCGATGATCCCTGCCGTATTGGAAGCTGGGGAAAGCAGAGCAGACAGATCATGAAACGTACGATTTATCACCTTGTGTCTCAGCCATGTAATCCTCTGTTCACACGCTATAGGGGTAAACCTCTTTCCAACTCTGCATTGGATGCATTTCATGCCGACATATGGTGGTCTTTAGCCAAATCCACTTAATATCTGAGACAAAGCTGCTATGAGGCGACACATTTGGTCTGCGCATAGTGAAATAATGGTTGAAGTCACAACTCAGCACCCAAAATCTGGAGGAGGATGGGCACAGCTACATTAGAATTCAGAAAGGTATCACAAAGCCAGAGAATACTCACGAGGCACGACTTTCAGGATTACGAGGCATTCGTCGGAGCCAACTCTGTTTTTGGATGTGCATCTGTATGTCCCGCTGTACTCCTGAGAAGCATTCTTGATATGGAGAACGCCTACAGTAACATCTAAATGAAGCAAAAAACTAATCACATCAAGATCTTTCCATACAAGTAGTTATTTCTGTTTTAGGGTCATAAATTTGAGAAAATGTTCTATGGCAGGACAGGACTTTAATTTTGAATGGGGAGTGTAATAAAATGTCTTGTCTCCTTTTCATGTCAATTTATTTATTTTTTTTAGGGAGAGAAAAATCAAACACATTAGCATAAAATATATATTTATATTTTATATATTATATTAATATATATATATTTATTTTATATGATATTATAATATATAGATATATATATATATATATATATATATAATATATATATATATGATATATTACATTACTATATATATTTATTTTATATGATATTATATTACTATATTTTTATTTTATATATTATATTACTATATTTTATATATTACATTACTATATATATTTTATATTATATATTATATTACATTACTATATATATTTATTTTATATTATATATATTATATTACTATATATATTTATTTTATATGATAATATTACTATATTTATTTTATATATATTACTATATTTTATATATTATAATATAATTATATATATATTAAAAAAAAATAAAAAAAAACAACACTGCTCATCGCTAGCAAAAACTGACCAGTAAAAGAAAAAAAGGTGAAAGACAAACTAAAGTGATCGCGATTAGTAGGAATGGAAATTAGACACAAATGGAAACGACAACATAAAAGCCCTCATAAATGGCAGTACTTACCGACTGTTGCAGTGGTCGGCAGCTTCTCCTGACCACTGATTTTCTGCCAGGTGTACGTGAGCGGGGAGGACCCTTCCACGGCATTACACTTCAGGTTAAGATCCTTCCCGATCTCCTGCTTTCCATCAATGAAGCACCGCGTCTTTGCAGGTCTGACTGTCAAAATACAGTATGGATAATCACACCATCAAATCGGATATTGATGATCCAACAACTCACCGTGCCTCAACGCTGAAGGTGACACCCGCAGACATCAGTGCAGGGCCGTTGACTAATAGGAAGGTCTCACCGCTGCTGTTGGGTGGTTGAGTGAGTTTTATCAAGACTAATCCATTCAGTCTACTGCGCTTGAGAAACCTAATCCAACACTAGTATTTGTTTTTTTTCTCCCCAACTCGTAGCTTGTAACCCTATGAATAACTGAATTTAAATATTTTTTATACTTTTTTTATTATAAATATAATATAGATTTAAATTCATTTTTTTAGTTAGTAAAAGCTTGATGAAATGGGGGGCGATTTGGGGGCAGATCTTGGAGAGCATATAGCATTTACAAGAATTTACTTGAATATAGTGGTAATGGCACAAATTTTTTTTGCAATGGCCCAAATGTCACAGCCAGGTTTTAGCCTGAAGAGACTGGTCCAGTCAGCCACGTATGTGTTTAAGCCAAGGTTATCAGGCTCCACTCCCACATCCAGACGTGAACGGGGCTGGTGATGTACAGATATCCGCCGAGTGCACAAGCAGCAGGTCATGGTGTAGCTGTCCTATCAGGTACATATTTGCAGATTTCACCTTGCTGGCCTTGAAATGAGAAGAGCCCTTCTGGTTTAATGATCATCTCCCATATATTACGTTATCAACAGTCACTTTATGGCTGGGTTTCCATGTTTAGTTTTGTGTCTGCAGCAAGGATTGCAAGAGGGGGAAGAAATCCAATTCATAGAGTCTTGATCAAAAGTCTGCTAGGATACGATCCACACAAATTATTTAAAAAGGACCACAAAAACCTATCCAGAACGTACATACTGATGACCAATCTGTAGGATAAGGTGCCGTCCTCGAAAACCTACTACTACCTATTACCTATGAAAAAAGGGGGCAGCACCAAGCAGCGGCCACAAAATAACGGAAGGGGCGCTTCTGTTCCTCCCCGTACATCACTTCTATCCAAAAATAGCCGGAGGTAATAACAGCTGATCAGTCCGTCACTCCTCAGTTATCGATGACCTACCCTACGGATCCAGATAGGTCATCAAGATACAAATCCTGATCAACCCCTTCAATGAATCTTTGGTAAAAAATTTGAACAGTCTCTGAATTCAATACGACCTGAAGAATATATCCGTTGCTAAACCCAGAGTATTGACTTTCCGTACTCTCCCCGTGGGAACACAACAATACGACCCTGAAACCCACCATCAGTGCCTCTGCAAAACATTAGGTGCCCCATTTTCCCAGCATACGGCTTCTATTTTACTACTGGGGCCTCACCATCCTTAGCCTGGAGAGTTCTGGGCTTTACAATTTATGGACAATTAAAAATCTGTTCATCTCTTTAGCTTTCATTTACCTCTGTAGACCATAATACCATCAAAATAAGCCAGACCCCGATAACACAGAACATTGTGAAACCAGAGATTCCTACAGCCGCAGCGGTCTGAGCTTCTTCTGGGGTTAAAGTTGTCCCTCAGCTGCACGTCAGCGACAGCTAGGGGGCGCCGCTCAATTTTTGTAGTGTTGTCTCCCATTTTGAGAAGTAGAGAGAGATTACTTACTATAGACGTTCAGCATCACTTTCTTGTTCTGGGAGCCTGGCATTTTCTTCACTTTGCACTGATAAGTGCCGGTATCCGATTCTTTTAGGTTGGAGATAATTATGGAAGCGTCGCCATCTTCAGGCGTAGAAGACACAAAATCCACTCTGCCCTTCAGAGGCCCATCCTGAGGATATGGTTTTCCATTAAAAGCAATTATCTAATGTATAAAAAAAAAATATAAAAAGGAAACCACTTATTATACGACAACACAAGGCCTATAAATATATGAAAAATAGACATGACACTAATCAAATTTATTAAGGGCTACATAAATAAATCTTAATAACCAATCGATAAACCAAATGTTTATTAACAATTCATAACCATAATCCATAAAACCAGTCCGCCAGCGAAGCGGACGACTTTTCCCAAATGCCAAGGACTACCAGGCCTTGGCCCACCCCCACTAATAATCATCACAGCCATTTTTGCAATGCAAATTTTGAAGTCCCAAATTGAAGATGTCTAAACCAACATCTGAAAGATGGACTAAATCCTCCCGGTAAAGGCCACTCAAAAACCCCTCCAGGTCGACATGTCTATGTTGACCCATTCAAAAATTGGCAAAAATCTTTCCATACTTCAGTTTATCCTTTTCCGAATTTGCTCCCTAAACCTCAACCTACCACAATTCCACTGTAAACGGGGAATGACTTCGGAAAAGATTATACCCGCTTGAGGAAACCAAGTCCGAATGATCGATAAATCACTTCACATAGCTGCAATTAAATCCAAAGTCTTCACTTTCCCAATGTCCTTCCCACCCAAATGCAAAATGATCAAATTAGGAGAGGGCCACAGAGTTTTTCAACATGACACTTCTTTCATCAATCCATCCCATTCCCCTAACACTGTACCATAATACATTAAAATGTTCCATATTGATAGCTAACTTGTCTCCATAACACCTCCCTGACGCTCTTCTCTTGGCCCAAAAATGTAAGAATGTCGCACTACCCAAATGACAATGGGACCTAAAATAAAGAGAAATATGATGAACATTTACACTAATAAGTTCGGATGGACAAATTTTATAACGCTTGGATTCCCATCTACCAATACCCTTGATTTTGCTTGCTGATAACCCCCTTCTAGCTGCTTCTGTAGCTGCCCGTATACGAAGTGAATGGGAGGATAACCTGAGATGCCCCAAATTCAGCTCACGCAAGCACTTTTTAAAAACCGAATTGAAGTGAAAAACAGTTATCGAACTTCCATCCTGAGAGTAAGAACGCCCCATCAGATGACTGTCTAATTTGTAGTCAACTGTTGACATTTGTTGTCCCTCACCTACTGTATCCTCACCTATCCCTTGTAAACTGTGAGCCCTCGTGGGCAGGGACCTCTATCCTCCTGTACCAGTCTGTGCCTTGTATTGTTTATGATTATTGTACTTGTCCCCATTATGTATACCCCTATGTAAAGCGCCATGGAATAATTGGCACTATAATAAATAATAATTTGATATAGGACAACCGAATTCTTCATCCTAAATAACCTGACCTGCGTCCCTAAGCCCTCTTGGTCGGACTTTGACCTCCTAACAAAAATAACCAACGATTTATTATTAATGGAGACATCTGAAAACCTCAATCCAGACAACCTGGTCTTACTCACAGAAACTAATTTGCTAATCCTAAAAGATCTGAAGTACGCTAAAACAAACGCCACTCTAAAGACTGTTGACTAAAACATTAAAACTAACAGAGGGCAACATATTCCACAATACCATCAATAAGTCAACTGCAATAGGCCTATGGTTATCTGGTATCCACATATTTCTCCTAAAGGGTACTTCTCACATAGCGAGATCGCTGCTGAGTAACAGGTTTTGCGACATACCAGTGACCTCATCAGCAATCTCGCTGTGTGTGAAACTAAGCAGCGACCTGGCCCCTGCTATGAAATCACTGATCGTTACACACTGTTCTGGTTCATTTTTTGGTCGCCGGGCTCCCGCAGGGCAGGACGTATCGCTGTGTTTGACGCTGTGCGACAGGGTCCCAATCACCACCGAGATCGTTATACAGGTCACTACTGCGACCTCTATCGTTACTGCGTCGTTGGTAAGATCTGACTGTGTGACATCTCACCAGCGACCTCCCAGCGACTTACCAGCGATCCTGACCAGGAAGTATCGTGGTCGGAATTGCTGGTACGTCGTTTAGTGTGACCTTTCAGTGCCTGATGAACAGGGAAAAAACTTAATGACAAAAAAACGTGTAGCTTCAAGAAAAACGATACACCCAAAAAATATGTTAGAGACCAAACCTACAGCTAAATTCTTCCTTATCAAAAATTCCAAGAAACCGAGCGCCAATCTCACATTGCTCTAAAAACAATCAGCTTTGCATAGAGCACAAAAATTTTGCCATTATAACCATGCGGCCGAATTTCTGGCCCATGTTGAATCAGCCACAGACCTCTTAATGACCGAAGGGATTAATCCATCACTACACTCCATAAATTCTTTGGGCAAAGACTTTCAAGAGGAATTCCAAGGAAAGTGTATGTATCCGCTCACCTGTGGTATGAAGGAGACCAATGCTTTCCCAGACACGTGCAAGGATAAACCAGCTGGCAATCTTGTAAGGAGACTTTTCCAAAAAATCCAGCACCGAATCAAGGAAATATATTAAAAATATGACGTTTATTGAAACATATTAAAAGTCCAATTAGGGTCCAGAGCAGGGAAACGGAGAGGACGCGTTTCGAACTGTATAGTTCTTAGTCTGTCTCGACAGACTAAGAACTATACAGTTCGAAACGCGTCCTCTCCGTTTCCCTGCTCTGGACCCTAATTGGACTTTTAATATGTTTCAATAAACGTCATATTTTTAATATATTTCCTTGATTCGGTGCTGGATTTTTTGGAAAAGTTTCAAGAGGAATTGCCTTTGGTATAATACGAAGAAGATCCTCTTGATCCTGCCGAGAAAGCATTATCCACCACATTACTCCTACCTGACACAAACCGCGCTTCAACCCAAATGTTATGCTTAAGGCATGATAAAACTAAATACCTCAATCTTAATTCCGTAACAACATCAAGCTGACATAGTATTAATGGAAAACACCAGATTCTTACTATCCGATAACACTAAAATCCTCTGATTTGCCAACTTAACACCCCAAACCTCAATTAAAACCAAAACTGGGAAGACATAGCTACGACAATACCCATACCACCGTTAACCTTCCAAGAATCATGCCAAAAATCCAGTAAAAATTCACATTGACAAAAATCACCAAAACCAGACCTATGACGACCAAAACACAACTGCAACTCATCGGAATTCCTAAATTCCTGTTGCCAAACTGTTCTACTATTAAACTTCCTGCAAAAATAAAGCCACATAAACAAGCTGCTGGGACAAACGAATATACAAACCTGGTGACGAGACGCCTTTAATGGCCTCATAACCGTCTAGAAAAGACCATCCCCATACGAAAAATCCGTAAACTAAAATTCAAAAACCCTAACAGTGACTCGCAGGTTCTTCAGAGTTGTCTTTTTCCTGCCAATCATGCTCAAAAGCGGTTTCTAACTTAACGACTTTCTCTTGAGGCAACCTACAATCCATCCTATTAAGAGTCAATGCTAATGCCCAAAAATTCCAAACACTGACAGGGCAAAGTTGTCATCTCCTCCGCAATAGGAATACCAAACAAACACATTAACTCCCGAAATGTAACGAATAACCTTAAGCAATCCTCAGACTCCGCCTCACCAAACAAAAAAAATTATCTAAATAACGTAATACTTTGCCCCTACCACTTTCAACCTCAACTACCCAATGCAAAGCTGATGAAAAAGGTTCAAAGTAAAACCAGGAAAGAAAACCCATCGGGAGGCATTGATCAAAAAAATAATGCTCTCTAAACTGAAAACCCAGGGAATTGAAACCCAATGGATTTACTGGTAACAATCTGAACACTGATTGTATTCAGATTTCGCCATTAAAGCCCCTATACCTGCTTCCCTTAATAAATCTACACCTTCATCAAATGAGGAGTACTTAAAAAACTACATTAGGGTTGATCTCATCAGTCAAAGAACCACATCTTGGGAAAGATAAATGGTGAATTAAATGAAAACTACCCTTCTTAGGAACTAACCCAAGAGGAGAAAGCCTCAAATTCATGAACGGGGGATTAATATAAGGGCCAGCTACACTTCCTACCTGAATCTCCTTTAACACTTTAGAAGCTACCACGGATTCAAACTCCCTCACTGAAGGTAGATTCTCCACCCAAACACACCCTGGCCCTTTAAATTCAGGAACAAAAAAGCAGTTCTCAAAACCATCAAAAATTAAATTAGCCTTCTGTCTGTCTGAGTAGCGTCCTAACCATCCCAGCAGGTTTTGTAATATCACTGGCGTCACCTCTTTTAAAATTGGATTCCTTAGTGTTGTGTTGCTGTTGTGCACCTTGGTTCTGTTTTTTGAAACATTTGAAGACGGCATGATTGCCCCCGCCGAAGGAGCACTCGTGCCTAAATCCGCAGTTAGGCTAGTTTCACACTTGCGGTTTTTTCCTTCAGTCGCAAGCCGCCGTTTTGGAAGACAGCGAAATCAGTTAATGGATTCCGCTGCTTCCCATAGACTTGTATGGACGACACATTGCGACTGATGGTCCTGCGTTGCATCCACCGGGCGGAAAGAACGCAGCATGTAGCGTTTTTCTGCGCTTCCCTGAACGTCAAAAAACGCAATGAGCTGGATTCCGTCGGCGTCCGTCATTTTTATAATGGAAGCCTATGGTGGCGGAATCAGTCATTTGACGGATTCCTGTGACTGATCCTTTTAACACAAACTGCGCATGCTCAGTTGAGTAATTGTTGGGGGAAAAAAAGCTACAACGAATTCAGTTTTGCAGTATTCGTGGCATCAGTTGTGCCACTATATGCAACGCATCCGTTACATCCGTCACACAACGCAATGCGATGGATGCCGCACAACGCAAGTGTGAAACTAGCCTTAGATGAAAATTTACATGTCGACTCGTTGAATGCGAAACCCAAACCTCTTTTTACATTAGAATTATTTGGAGTCAATCTATTACGATCACTCCTTTGAGGAAGCATAAGATTCAGCCAAAGACCGACGTTTTTTTGGCCCCATTGTGTATTCCGGTGGATGGCTAACATTTTCCGAAAACTCTTGTCATAATTCAGCCATACAATTCCACCAAAACTGCAAAGAGCTTCCAAAATGCTATCCAGGTGTTGAAAAAGACCCGAACAGACCACTGGATTCTTGTCACCAAACACTGAAGAAAAAATACAGAATGCTTACAGGCAGTTATGAAAAGATTTAGGGGCACCCTTCATTTTATCATCCAAGCCTGTCTTCTCGTCCTTCTTAATAATATCTCTATTAGACGGAAGCAGTGTAAACAAAAAAATAAAATCCCATTTATAAATCTTTTCTTTAACTAGCTGCGGCAAATGAAACCCTACGGGGGGACAAGTCACATGTCAAAGCCTCTTTAAATAGCCAGGCAGTGACTGACTCCTTACTACCAATAATGCCTGTACCACTCTCCCTAGCCACTGCCCTCCTGCTAACATTTCACCTATTACCTTCATTACTAATGGTTCTAAGCTACAAGAGAGGGCCTGCAAACGAGACCGAAAAGGGGACATTGAGCATCTCCCCCCTTTCCTCTGCGATCCTCGGCCCTATTCTGGATGTCTAGCCTCCTCAGCAGAGCTGTGCCTCCGGTTCTTGTAACTGGCTTCAGCTGGCACAGGAATTTGGACCAGGGGGATCCAGTCACTCTTCTGGCCTGCGGAAAGATCCTCACCGGCAAGGCCCTGGTCCTGCCAGGGTTTTCAAATACCTATGTCACGCTGAGCTTTTACAGCGGCGCCAACTAGATGACATGCTCTTCCTGGCTACATTACTCGGCGCAGGATGATGACGCGCCTCGGCAATCAAGATAGGCGGGGACCCTTCAGCGTCAGCACTGGCTCTGTCCTCTCGCGATGCAGTCGGAGGTACACTGACGCTAGGACCATCTTCTTTCCGGGATCTCAGCTGTCAGCGCTGCCATCTCTTCTGGAGCGGTAAGCTGGGTAACCGCGGCGTTGCTTTCTATGGATTCTTGCACTTTTGCTGGCTGACTACACTCCTCCAGGCATTGTCTTAGCCAGGCTTCGCTGCAGTCTTCACTCGCCCTCTTCATCAGCTCCCGCAGCAGGCTCTCCATCAGCTGTTATTGATCTTCAAAATTGACAGCCAGCTGATGGAAAGTTGCTTCAATTTAAACACAAATTTCCCACACTTTCTAACAGCTGACCAATCAGCTGATAGAAAAAAAATGTGCGTGCAAAACTGGAATATAACAGTTTTGACCAGACTCCGTTATCAAATATTAAACCCTTCATACACCAAATCTTTATTAACCCTTCACAACCTTTATTCAATAATAAATAACCATCTCCATAAAACCAACCATAAGGCCTGTGCCATCCCGTGTTCGCACGGCATACTAGATACTGTGCTCTGAACAGACAGACAATTGCATGGATTCACCTAGATAAGTGACCCTCAACCGTTAGTTAATTAGTCTGTCTGGCCCCAACAATGTAATTCTCGTCTCTTCACTCATTTTCAACAAATTCAAGTGTGGACCGGAAAGGAGGAGGGCAGACAGGCAGGTTGGTGACTGCAATAGCAGAGGCCACATCATGGAATAATACAGTTCTGAGCAGAGAACAATGTAGCTTTTCTCACCTCCGATTGAGAACTAGACATCAGCTTGTGAAGTTTAGATTATAATTTATGCCAAAAATAAGGGTACGTGCCCACAATCAGGACTCGCGGCGTCCTGGACTCAACGGGTCCTGACCTGTGGGGCTGCGAGACTCCTCCGCAGGAGACCACAGCTACTTGCACCCACAATCAGGGTTTGGGGCGATGCAGTCTCTCGCTTGTGTTTTGCATGCGTCCTGCGTCCCCAGCACAATCTTCTCTTTCCTACTCACCGATCAGCTGCACAGCTGTCACAGAGCTCCAGCGGCTTTTCCTCTTTTGAAAATGGCTGCCACTCATTCAATCTGGTATTCCCTGCTTCCCCCACCCACCAGCGCCCATGATTGGTTGCAGCCAAGCACACCCCCACACTGAGTGACAGCTGTCTAACTGCAACCAAATCACAGCCGCCGGCGGGCGGGTCTATATCGTGCAGTAAAATAAAAAATTTAAAAAAAAAATTTTGATACCAGCCAAGATAAAGCCACACGGCTGAAGGCTGGTATTGTCAGGATGGGGAGTGCCACCTTAACAATATCAGCCAGCAACTGCCCGGAATTGCTGCATCCATTAGATGCAACAGTCCCGGGACTCTACCCGGCTCATACCGAATTGCCCTGGTGCGGTGGCAATCAGGGTAATAAAGGAGTTAAGTCCTAAGGTTAATCATGGCAGGCGTCTCCCCGAGTTACCATCCATGATTAACCTGTATGTGAAAGTAAATAAACATACACAATGAAAAATCCTTTATTTGGAATAAAAGACAAAAAAAAACCCCCCTAATTTACCTCTTTATTAATCCTCAAACACCCATCCAGGTCAGAAGTAATCCACACGACGCTTTCAGCTCTGCTACATGAAGCTGACAGGGAGCACCGTAGAACACTACCGCTGTCAGCTCCACGCAGCAACTGAAGTGAGCTGCGCTGTCACCGGAGACTTCACTAAGGTAGTGCCTGCGTGTGATCTCTCTCCTTTCTCTCAACTGACACATCATCTGATCGCTTTGCCTTCCAGCAAACCGATCAGATGATATTGGATCCGGATTAGACGACGTGGGACCCTTGACCCAGGATTACTGTGGAGGGGGGTTCTTTATTTCAATAAAGATGGAGTCACTAATTGTGTTGTGTTTTATTTCTAATAAAAATATTTTTCTGTGTGTTGTGTTTTTTTAATTTATCTGTACTAGAAATTCATGGTGGCCATGTCTAATATTGGCGTGACACCATGAATTTCGGGCTTAGGGCCAGTTGATAATATACAGCTAGCCCTAACCCCATTATTACCCAGTGAGCCACCCGTCACCAGGGCAGCTGGAAGAGTTGGATGAAAGCGCCATTTTCTGGGGAGGCTGTGGACTGCAATTCGCTGCGGGGGTGCCCAGAAAGCTTGGGCACCCTGCGCTGCGGATTCCAATCCCCAGCTGCCTAGTTGTACCTGGCTGGACACACAAATTGGGCGAAGCCCACGTCTTTTTTTTTTTTTTTTTGTTATAATTATTTCATGAAATTCATAAAATAAAAAAAAAAAGGCATCCCTACATTTTTGGTTCCCAGCCGAGTACAAATAGGCTGCTAGGGGCATGCCGTAGCTGCCTGCTGTACCTGGCTAGCATACAAAAATATGGCGAAGCCCACACAATTTTTTTTGGGAGGGGAGGGGGGGTGGGGGGGGGCAAAAAAACTCCTGCATAAAGTCCTGGATGGAGTATGCTGAGCCTTGTAGTTTTGTAGTTCTGCAGCTGCTGTCTGCTCTCCTGTATACACTAGTGGATGGAGCATGCTGAGCCTTGTAGGTCTGCAGCTGTCTGCTCTCCTGTATACACTAGTGGAGAATGAAGAACATATTGAGGGAGGAAATTACAGACTTTTTTTCAACAATCTTTAAAAACACAAATTTAAAAAGTTATTTAAAAGACCACCAATCCCAACCCCCCCCTCCCCCACGTTATAACTAGCTCATCTCTTGATGAGCGAGCATGCTCACCACTGTTTGTTAGGCCTAAGACACACGTCATGAAAATTGGTCCGAGTGGAATGCGATAAAACATCGCATTCCACTCAGACCAATATTAGCCTATGTGCCAGTACACACAAGCGATTATTTTCACGGCCCCAATCGGCCCAAGAAAACAATCGCAGTATGTAATGCAAGACTTTCTCACCCCATATACTTGAATGGGTACGAGAAAGATCGCACTGCACTTGCGGTACACCGGTGTAACGCGAGTGCAGTGAGAGAAGGGTAATAGCCGGCTACGGAGGAGAGAGGGAGATAAATCCCTCCCTCTCCTCCTCAGCGCCGCCCCCCCCCACCTCAGCACTGGTCGGCCCCCACAGCTGAGGTCCGATCGCATGATCGGACCTCAGTTGCAGTGACACTCGGCTCCTGCTGTGCTTCCAGCGTGAGCCGAGTGTCATTCGAGGATCGCATTAGTCCCAGTGTAGCCTCGGCCTTACTCAGAGTTCTGCTGAGTATGTGTTTGGCTGTGTCCATCCGTGAACGACTACAACACACAGGATCGCTTCGCTGCTTGATGTGAGATTCACTTGCAGTCTCTGAATGCCTCTCACTGGGGCTGAAACATTTTCGGAATTACTGTATCAAAAAAAAAAAAAAAACTGCTCTCCCTACCCCCTGAAAATGCTCTGTTTATGGCTGGCTCTGTGTGTGCGGACAACCGGACTGCCCAATCGTGGACTTCCATTATACTCCTCTCTCGAGTGGAGAACTTTCAGAGCATCTGACATGCTCGACTCAAGTTCCCGAGCGTGGTAGTACATGCTCATCACTAGTGATCACATATTACAAAAAAAAACACAAATGCGGGATTATACATTCGGCTGCCAGCTGATTGGGAGGGATGGGTGCTGGGAACACTGCTGTTCTACTGATTACTTATCCCAAAGATAATTCATCAATATTGAAGTAGTTGAAAATCACTTTACTTTTAAGAATTCAGTTTAAAAATATCCTCACATCGCCCACAACACCCTCTGCCCTTCATCTATTCAATGAACATGTACGACTGCATTTCCAGACACCACTGAATTGAGATCAGCAGCGAGGCCAATATTCCCCAGCAAAACCATCTATTTGCTTGGTGTCTCAAAGGATCTCGGATTAAAACGGTTGTCTATGCGGAGACTACAATCTTAAGGCTTGTACATTTTTCTGTGGTTTGGAGGAGCCCTCCTTTCCTTATTATATTATTTTTTATTATTATAGCGCCATTTATTCCATGGCGCTTTACATGTGAAAGAGGGTATACGTACAACAATTATTAACAGTACAAAACAGACTGGTATAGGAGGAGAGAGGACCCTGCCCACGAGGGCTCACAGTCTACAGGGAATGGGTGATGGTACAATAGGTGAGGACTGAGCTGGTTGCGCAGTTGTCTACTGGACTGAGGGCTATTGTAGGTTGTAGGCTTGTTGGAAGAGGTGGGTCTTGAGGTTCCTCTTGAAGCTTTCATCAGACTGAATCATAAAATTAACCTCCACGGGATGGAATAGTGTGTCCTCACCCCAGGATATTATAAACTACATTATACTGTAAAGAGCATATGTGAAGCAATTAGTAAGGATGCCACATACATCCAAGATAGTTCCAACCCATACGAGAAGATCCATCCCCTAAAGAATCGCATGGTTAGACTGCCCAAGCTTGCTCATTTACCAGTTTGAGGATAAGAGACACCAGGAAACCTCTGGGTAAAACAACCAATGTGGAAAGCTTCTTTACAACATATGGGGCATCATTCTTGTGATTATTTTGGGGTGACCACAGTGTGCAGGAGACAACCACTCTTCACATACGTACCATTTGATCGGCTTGTTGGGCATCAGGAGCCACCAGGAACCACTCAATGTCCAATGTTCCTGTATCTTCAATTGCTAACGTGAACTTGCAATCCAAAACCATTTTCTCTCCTTGGATCCCTTCATACTTCTTGTCTGATGGTAGGAGCTCCAGAGCGTTCAAAAAGGCTGAAAAGACAAACAAAAGACCTTAGAGGTAATAAAAAAAAAAAACAAAAAAAAAAGCACACAAAAGGATGGACTTCTGTTAAATCAACAAAACTTTAATCACTTTCCCACTGAAGTTAATTTTTGTTACCATTTCTTCGTGCTCATTTATTCCTCACTTTCCTCCAGGAGCCTTAACTATTTTTCTTTTAATTTTTAGAGTAAAAAAAATAAAATTGAAGCGTGCAAGAAAAAAAAAAAAAAAAAAAAAGAAGAAATTTGTTTTTTGTCATAATTTCCCAAGCACCTTAACACTTACATTTTTCTGTCAATGGATCTCCTTGAAGGCTTTGCCTTTTGTGTATTATGTATCATGTTTTGATCACTTTTTAGTACAAACATTTTTAAGGAATGTAAAAGAAAAAAAAACAAAAAAACACAAAAACAAAAACTAAAAATGTAATCCTGGAGTTTATTTTAATTTTTTTTTTAGTGTGCTCTTTACGGGTTAATTTCATTTTGATATATATGACTTTCACATGAAAAAATATTCTTGTGTCATGCTTTATTTTTAAACAAGGGAAAAGGAGTATTATGAATGCTTACCGGTATATTGTTAGTCTTATGAGCTTTTTAACTGTTACGGTCATTTAAAAAAGCAGTGACTGGAGAAAGCTCAAGTCGCTGCTGTTCAGGCAGATGTTACACAAAGCTGACATTTGCTGGCTCAGCTCCTGAGCCTGCTCCATAGGTCGGGGCCACTCAGGGACTAATGCGATCCTCGCATGACTCGGCTCATGCTGGAAGCACAGCAGGAGCAGAGTGTCGTGCGAGTGTCACTGCGACTGAGGTCTGATCATGCGATCGGACCTCAGCGGGGGAGGGCCGGCGCAGCAGAGGGGAGGGATGGCAAAGCAGAGGGGAGGGATTTATCTCCCTCTCTCCTCCGTTGCCAGCTATTGCCATTCTCGCCCTGCACTCGCGGAACACCGGTGTACCGCGAGTGTAGTGCGATTTTTCTCTTGCCCCATACACTTGAATGGGTGCGAGAGAAACAAGGATCGCATTACAATTGTTTTCTCGGTTCGATTGGGCCAACAAAATAATTGCTCATGGGAGCTGACAGAGGCCAATATTGGTCCGAGTGGAATGCAATGTTTTATCGCACTCCACTCGGTCCGATTTTCATGCCGTGTGGCTTAGGCCATACACAGAGACTCCACGTGTAATATACATTTACATCACATGTAAGGAAGGGATTTAAGAAGTTAACCAGGTTGGACAATCGTTACCTTATAAAATGGACCTTTGTCAATAAGCTGATCCCTGAAGAGAAACTCATCAACTACAATCTGTAAGCAACCTGGAAGCATCAAATTTTGTCGCAGCACCTTGTGACATGCAATGTCTTCTATGAAGTAATAATTCCTTATCAGGGTAAAGTAAAAAAAAATTGGTTTTTGCAAAACAACCCCTAAAAGTCCCACTGACAATACCATATCCGCAGAATATGTCAAATCCTCACATTGTTAGGGGTTCTACCTCAGGGATTGTAGGTCAGACAAGGACAGGGCGAGGAGAACAAGGTGGCCTTTATCCACACTGCTTACGTTAAGAGTTTCAGTTTTCCCATAAATAAAAGTTGACAGAATAGGGAATAACTAACCAACTTCTGGGGGTCTAACCCCAGCATACACAATAATGAGGCTCTGCAGAGCCCTGACTGAATGGAGCAGATGTCTATCATCTCTACCTCCACTCCTTTGTCTATGGGACTGCCGGAGGAAGCAGAGTGCATTGCTTTGCCATTACAAAAGACACTTAATGGTGGGGAGCTCCCCAGCCAGTCTCTGCTGGAGGAGACCCCAATAACACTTAAAGCAGCTACTACTAATTGGTGTCACTAGACAGAGGAGAGTTCATTGGAAACAATTGCATTACCAGGCAGCACTACTGGGCCGATTATATTCTATAGAGAACACCAAGGATAAACAATACCCTCCCATTTTTATACTCACCCAGATTTTGAAATTACAGATATAGAGGGAGCCACACATGTAGAGTCACATGTTTATTCCCAACAATACGCACCAGGCCACTAGTCAAGGGTATCTGATTCTTGAGGAAGGGGACCGGTAACGCCCCCTAAACGCACGTCGGATATTGCTCAGTTCACTTTTTTCGGTGAAGACCTAATTGTCTGGTCTACCTTGGACCTTGTAACCTGCATTTTGTTTAACGGGTGGACACCCAAGCAGTTAAACGGAGGAATCCTGCTCCAGCAAAGACTTGGTTTCTTTGACCCTCGGCACGTAATAGTGCCCTGTCAGCCCTGGTACCTCCGGGCTTGAAGATTTCGTACAGGGCAGATCTGCACTAAGCTAATTCCATCCAGGCAGAAGAAAAGCTAAATCGCGCTGGGACCATACTATACGGAGCTCCTCTGTCCGGTATTTCTTCAGGTAACCTGCACTGGGGATCTGTCACGGGTTCCCGGTGTACTGTTACATTCCTGCTATACTCCCTGCCAGGAGTGCGAAAAGTTTAAAATTACCAAGGGCTCCTGATTTGTGGGGAGCGCGTGGCTTGCAATAAAGACTGCAATACGTGGAGGAGTTACAGCCTCTGTAAAATTATACTTACACTACTGATGAGATATCACGGACTGGTACTGTTAGTACATGCCTTGAATAGACCTTTGAAGCAATCACCCAGAGGGGGGATTGCATGATCGTATTAAGAACTTATTGTAATTTCACATTTTAAGCAATTGACTGTGGTTGCCGCCGGCCGGGGCGCCACGTTTTTTTTAGACTTTGTTCACTTGTCAGTTATAATAGCAAATTACACCTGTGTATATATACTTACAAGTTATTTGTGAAATTTGTTCATGTTATTGTCTTAATTTTTTAGAATAAGGATAGCAATAAATATAATTATACCCTTACCTGCCCTGCTGTCAGCCCCTCTCCCCCAGCTCAGAGTGGTCATGTGCCAATCCTGCCGTGATTTAGCAGCTTCCTGTGATTTCATGTCAACAGGGGCAGGACCATGTTGCCGTCCTGCTGGGCGGGTACCGTGCGTTGCGTGGAGTCCCTGTCCCCTCTTCCCCGACCCTCCCACATATCAGAGGCAGCAGCTGATGCATCTGAGGAAGCTGGAGAGCTGCATACAGAGCTCGCGTCTGAGCAGCGCCCGAGAATCTGTCAGCTGCGGCCCCTGCACCGGCAGCGTTCATCAAGGGGGTTGCAGGTGATCAGCCACCAACCAGAGGCAGCAGCTGATCACTGGAGAAGCTGCATAGAGAACTCGTTCTGCACAGCGCCTGGGAATCTGTCCTCTAATATAAAGCGCTGTGAGAAGCAGGACACCGAAGGAACCAGGACAGGTGAGAAGAATTTGTCTGATTTTGTGTGTGAAGTATGGCAGAATAGGGGACACTACTACATGACGCAGGAGCAGGAAAGGGGCCATTACTATAGGATGAACATGATGGGCACAAGGATGGGGCACAGTACTATAGCATGGGCACAAGGATGGGGCACAGTACTATAGCATGGGCACAAGGATGGGGCACATTACAGGTTGGGGGCATTACTATACGATGAGCACAAGGATGGGCACATTACTACATTATATGTGCCCATATTGTGCTGTCCTAGAGGTCTATGCTGAGCAAAATACTGACAGCCAATGGCTGGGCAGGGGGCGGGGCTGGACACTGAGGCCGGGCGGTGCCAGCTCTGACTGAGGTTTGGCAACCAAGGATAGCAACAAGTCACGTTTGCTTGAGCTACATGTAAACAAAGCTGCAAAGATAAAGGGATAATTCAAGAGGAACAAAAAGGAAAAAAAAAAATATAGGGATGATTTATATGACAATACTGCAGAGTTTAGCTTAAAACATTTTTTTTAGAGTGTATGTCGGACAACTCTAAGTTATCCAGAGAAGAATTACACCTGGTAAAGAAAGTAGAGTCTTCCTTTATACGGGGAGTTTAGAATTCACAAGAAGTTCTAGGGCCGCCTCCATATATTTCTAAATTCTATAGACTGTACATTGATGCGCTATTCCTAAAAGTCAATGTAGTCACCACATTCTTGGGATCCGTATAATCAGAAAAACAAAAAAGATAAAGCTGCTACCCCAACATAAAACAGTATCATGCACCAGCATGGTGGCACCTGCTACAGTGTAAATACCAGAAGAAGTTGACTTGAACTCACAGCTAGTTTCCTATTAAGATGGATCACTAAGATAGGATTAGTGGGTGCCCAACCCTCAGGTCAGGAGAGAGAGTCAGGACTGTACAAAAGTAAGGATAGCCTGGTCCTTTAATTGTGCTTTTCTCCATTGAGGTTGGAGTGGCACTCGTATGTACGGCACTGTGCCGATGCCAATCTGTCTCTGCCCTGGACACTAGGCCTCCACGCATCAAACATTAGGGAACTATATTGAACACAGGCGCTGACGTTAAAACTTCACTACATGAGCATATCACAGCTACATTTTCCAGACATCCATTAGGCCTCAACCATACGGCAGATAAATATAACCCAGCAGGAGTTTGCGCTATCACACTCCACAGATATGTACAGGATTCTTTCCGCGAAGTCACCGAAACAGCTGTCTGTGGATGGATACCTGGCCTTGGTATTTCCCTTGTCATATCTTTAAACTCGTCAAGAGTTGGATATCGACTAAAAAGGCCACTTAATATGGTGGTTATGCTGGTCTCCTAAAAAGAGCCACTCCTTGGCTGGGTCCTTCCAGGAGGGATATCTGGCTATTTTCCGTGTCGAGACTCCTAACAGAGGCTCCACGGATGTTTTTGATTTGCAAATACAGATTGTGACAGAGCCTCCATGGTAATGGACAGATATTGGGTAGCCACAGTCAGTACTGTGGGAGAAAAAAAGTGATGTTAAGTAAAAATACAAGTGTCAATTTATGTTCATTAATAAACTGCAAACGTGATTGAGCAAAATAAGAGAAACCTAAATTCAAATCAATATTTTATGTGATTTATGCTTTGGTCTCTTAATGAGCACTCAGATGGGCTCCACTCGTTTACGGAGTATATTGAAGTCTACGGAGAACGCGAGCATTGTTCCGGAAGATCTTCCAGAAAAATGCTGGAATTCCTTATTGACTTTCCTTCTACTTGGTAAACAAGTTGAGTTCGTCCGAGCGTCAAAATGGTCATTAGGAATACAGAGCACTCAAGCATGGTAGTGCTCACTCATCACTAGCGATCAAAACCACATCAAAGCCTTAATTCTTCTAGATATACGTGGACAATTTTTGAAGGAACTCAGCAGGGAGGTTGTTCCAAACATCTCTGATAAACAAGCGCACAACTGTGTACAAGGCTTGCCCAAATCCTTCTGTATCTGCAGGTGATCCCACGGAGCCTGAATGATGAGATCAGGGCTCTATGGGCCAGATCATCGCTTCCAGGACTCTTGTTCTTTACACTCACGATAGATCTTAATAGCATTGACTATGTTTGGGGTCATGGTGCTTAATAAATTTGGAGCCAGGTGCCTCCCTGATGGTATTGCATGATGTATAAGTAATTGCCTGTATTTCTCAGCATGGGGCTCAACATTAAATTCTGACCAAATCAATGTTTTGCTGAATTATTGCCCCAGACTTGCAAGAACCCTCCACTATGCTTCACTGTTGCTACATACATTCATTGTACCACTCTCTAGGCCTTCTGTAAACAATCTACTTTTTGTTATAGCCAAATATTTCACTCATAAGTCGTGAGCACCTGGTGCCATTTTCTTCACCCACTTCCTATGTTTTTGTGCATTGTTAGGTCACTTGGCCTCGTTTATGTATAAAGTATGGACTTTTAGACAAAATGGAAGACATATCTGTCGGAGATGCGTAGGTTGGTGGATCTGGCCTCTGGAATTTCAATATGGATAAAACTAACTGGATGTTTCATAAGTAATGTGTGCTTTCTGTTGGAACTTCATTATTTTACATGCAAATTTGGTCCTTTAGACTTGGATGTCTGTACTCCACAGAGACCAAGTGGTGAGCTGACTGCTTGTTTAGTTTCTGTATATTTAAAAGGTTTCCTTAGCCGACCACTGAAAGAGTCCTCAACGTTGCCCATTTCTTGATGCTTCAAAGCAGCACATCTTGAATCCCCGCTCTGCTTTGGAATATTTCCTTGGGAGTGACCTTGCTGATGCAGTATAACTACCTTACCATGGAGTATGAATTGTGAAATTAAATGGTTTTCCAGAACCTCAACTTTGTATAAGAGCTTGGCGGTTCCTCACCCGGTTTTAGTCATGAACATAGCTGATTTTTTTTTCAATTGATGACTTAGGCTACTTTCACACATCCGGTTTGAGCAGTGCGGCTCAATCCGGCTGTGAAACCTATGCAACGGATGCGGCGAAAACACCGCATGCTTTGCATAAGTTTTTACATGCGGCCCATCCGTTTTTTTCCGGTTGCGGCATGCTACTGAGCATGCGCAGTGGAAGAAACTGCATGCGGCGGCCGGATGCGTTTTTTTCCGCATCGCGCCGCATCCGGCGTCCATAGGCATGCATTGAAAAATGCGACGCAGTGGCCGGATTCTGTTTTTTTGCCGGAGCAAAAAACGTGCCAGGGAATATTCCATCCGGCCGCGGCATCGGCTAAATCTGCCGCATGCAGCAAAAACCGGACCGAACGCAAGCCCATGCGGCACAATACGGCACTAATGTAAGTCTATGCCAAAAAAAACGCAACCGGCGGCAAAAAAATTGTGCCGCTTAGCAAAAAACACGGATGTGTGAAAGTAGCCTTGTCCGACATATAAAAATAATGATCATTATCACCTGTTTGATATAACTAGTTATTCATATACCTGATTATAATCCTACAAAATACCTGACTTTGTCCGAGTGTAGCTAGAAGAATTGAAGAGTTTAAGAAAAAGTGCGGTCACGCCGAATATTGATGGGATTTAGACTCCCCTTTTGTTCATTCCCTTTGCATTTTGTCAATTGAGCAAAACTAAACTAAAATTTTAAAAGAATTTCTGATTTTGGTAAAGCTTTTTATCTAGCTTTTAATGGATATAAAACCATAAAATTTTAGAACACCTAGTAAGCAATAAGATGAAAAAGATTCTTGACTAGGTGATGTTTGTTAGTTTTAGCTTTTCTTGGGTTTTATCTGTGAAATGGACAGTTTGAACGTGTGCTTACACTTTGCACATATACAGTGGAACCCCGGTTTGCGAGTATTTCGCTATACGAGCAAAGCTTGCTGTAAATTTGTAACTCAGTTTACGAGCATGCTTTGCTGTACGAGCAAATACCGCACACACTTCCAGTTCCATACTTTAACCAGGCTCTGACCCGCTTTTGCAGTCCGCACAAACACACATTATGCTCACCTTACCTTCCATCGCTGGCCTCATGGCTCTTGTGGGTAGCCGGTACAGGATGTGTATTGGTAACCATCGCGACGATGGAGGAACTTCCTATGTCAGACGCTACTCAATGGCAGCGCGCTGACTAATCAGAGGAAAGCGGCTCCTGCCTTTGGCGTCAGCGCTCTGGCAGCGGAAGCTCCGGCATCGGTCGCGATGGTTACCCGATTCACATCCTGTACCGGCGAACTGCAAAAACCAGGAGGCCGGCGATGGAACGGAAGGTAAGGTGAGCATAATGTGTGTGTGTTTGTGCATGTGTGGAATGGCACAATAGGGGACCAGGATGGGAAATCGAACAAGTTGTGGACGAATTGTCTGAGCTTGAATTATTTCCTATGGGAAATTTTGCTTTGCTAGACGAGTAACTTGGTTTACAAGCACAGTCCCAGAACAGATTGTTCCCGGGAACCAAGGTTTCACTGTACCAGCTTATAGTCCGGCTCTTTTCTTAGGTATTGCTATAATGTTTAACAACCAAATGGCTAAAGTTTATTCTCATATATTGGTCATATCTTCAACCTAGGACATTGGATGGGACAACTAAGCTAGGAAAAAAAAACCAAAAAAAAAAACATGCAAACGAAAAAAAAGCATGCCATTCTGTCTGACAAGCCCAGTGGAGTCTGTAGCAGCGGCCATATTGGTTGTCACCTAACATTTACAGACACAAAATAACAGGCAACAATATTGCAAAATGAGAACAACTTGAAAGGAGAAATGACAGCGTTGCAGGTTATGTACACCGAGGAAGTGAATGAGGAGAGATAACCTGCAGAACACACAATACACCCAAGGCAAAGTACAAGAGATTCCAGGAGCGGCGGCAGCAGAGAAAAACCTGGATCTGAACAACAAGAAAACACCAAAGATATTTGTTTTATTGTGTTCGTTACAAGATAAATCGAGATACTGAAGACAGGTGGGTTATAGCATTCTCTACAACACTGACTTTTCACCTAAGATTAAAGTTAAGGATTCTTGTGAGTAATCCTATTTTATTTGGATCGTTTTTGTTTTTTTCATGATTCGAAAGATTATTTTCAACAAGCTACATCTAGAAAACGATGTAAAAAAGTCAGATAATCAAGGGCTTTATGCAATGAACAGATTAATCGCTCGTGTGCACACCGATATACAGTTATAGAAGCGCTCCCATGAAGATTTATTTTAATAAACGTGTGTGTTTTTAGTGTACGGCGATTAGAGCTCGTTATAGATGAGACTTCCGGGTCACGCAAAGAGGAGACCTTTAATTCTGAAGAGGGGTGATGTAACATGGAAATGGGGAAAAAAAAACAAAAAAAAAAAAAAAACAACAGTGCTGGATACCAACGAAAGCATCAGAAGCTGAGTATATTAATGAGAGTACATGAAGGAGAATAGATTAATAGACCCTAAAAACAGAAAAGTGGTCTGATCCACTTTCATGGGACAGAAAAGAGTAGCACTGCCAGGACTCAGATAAGACCTGGGCAAAGTGTAGCCCGTGGACTACGTCCGGCCTGCAAACCGAGACAGCAGAACGGCTGAAAACATTGGACCGCGCGCCACACCGTGCCCTCCGACGCTTCTCCTTCCACCTATCAGCGTGTGTGACAGACAGCAGACGCGATGACTTCACTACATCGCAACCACATGAGTAGAGCGCCGGGGAAAAGGAGAGAGTGAGTTTTGTTTGAGATAATATATTTACACATACAGTGGAACCTTGCTTAACGAGAACAAACCGTTCTGGGAGTGTGCTTGTTAATCAAGGTACTCGTTAGGCAAAGCAAGATTTTTCATAGGAAATCATTGCAATGTAGACGATTCATTCCACAACACACAAACACACAAACACACAAACACACAAACACACAAACACACAAACACACAAACACACAAACACACAAACACACAAACACACAAACACACAAACACACAAACACATTATATGCTCACCTTAACCTTCCATTCCATCGCTGGTCTCCTGGGACTTGCTGTTCTCTGGTACGGGGCTGGGCTGTGTATCGCGTTACCATAACGACGAGGGAGGAACTTCCCAGCCAGAGCGCTGACGTCAAAGGCAGAGCCGCTTGCCTCTGATTGGCCAGCACGCTGCCTTTCAGTAGCGGTGACAGGAAGTTCCTGCCTCGTTTCTATGGATGCCGATACACCGCCTGTAGTGGAGCGGCGAACTACAGGATCCAGGAGGCCGGCGATGAAACGAAAGATACACATGTTTTATTATATGCTCACCTTACCTTTCCGTTCCATCGCAGGCCTCCTGGGTCTTGTAGTTCACCGCGAAGACGTCGCGATGTACCCAGGAACTACAAGAACCATGAGGCCGGCGGTAGAACGGAAGGTAAGGTGAGCATAATACTGTATGTGCGTGCGTGCGTGTTAGTGCGTACAAGTGTGTTTGTGCGGACTGCAAGTGCGGGTCAGAGCGCGGTGGATGGACGGAACCGGAAGTGTGTGCGGTGAGGATTTCGCTCGTACAGCAAAGCTTTCTCGTAAAGCGGGTTACAAATTTACAGAAAGCTTTGCTTGTTAAAGAGAAATTCTCGTTAAGTGGGTTACTCGTTAAGCGAGGTACCACTGTTCATGGGGACTGTGTGTGAGTCCACACTATCTTCAGAGATGCCATCATACTTAATTCACTCAATATTGGGTGATACAAATACTATAAAATAATTAGAATAGGTTAATATTAATGCTAACCAGAATTAATTTCAGCCTTCTGGTTCGCCCCTTCACAAAAGTCAGTCTCATGAGGTCCATCAGGAACAATCACAAACCCCTCCAATAGATTGGTCTATTCTGCCAATTCCATAGGTTCAGGTGACTGCAAACTAACATGTAAGGGGTCTTTGAAGTTACTGTAGGCACAGAATGATTGTTGAAACCAAGCATAGCCACACAAGTGTCTCCTTTCAACATTCAAAGAGGTTGACCACTACTTTATATTGATGGTCTGTACTTAGGATAGGTCAGCAATGTCTGATCGGCCGGGGTGCGACAACCTGCCAATCAGCTGTCTTCGGTGCCAGCGAGAAATACTCATATCTGGATTCCCTGCCTTCTGATAGCTGCCACGTGCTACGCCTCCCATTCAAATCAATAGGGGGCGGAGGTGCACTACCCAGCCGCTATAAGGAGACGGGGCAGCTCTGGGACCAAGCGTTTCCAGGCACCTGCTGCACCCGAAAGCACCGAAAACAGCTGATCGGCGGGGGTGAGGGGTATCAGACTCTGGCCAATCAGACATTGATGACCTATCCTAAAGAGAAGCCATCAATGTTAAAATAGTGGACAACTTTTAAGTACACCTTCCCACCTGCTTGTTTTCCAACTTTCCCCAGACTTCTCTGGCTCTATGAAGCCAGAGCTGTCAATCAAGGAAGAGTGGAGGGTGGAGTGAGAAGGAATACAAGGAGGGAAGGTGCACTTAAATGACTGGTGCCACCATGATGCACTGAGTGCCTGTACTTTGCTTGAACATTCATGCAGTCCCTTCAAGAGCTCCACGATCTACATTGTATTCACGATTTATGGAACAGGACAGAGTCCAAAGGTTTAGATATCTGTGCAGAAACACGTCACTTGCAAAAAAAAAAAAAATCTTTGCTGTCTGTGTCGTATTTTATTATTTCACGGATGGGTCTACTTTAGGCTGCTTATACACCTTCAATAGCTCAGCTGACCGCTTTTACAATCCAGTGGGCCAAGCACCTATTCACTTAGGGGGAAATTATACAGCCACAAACCTTTTTTCTTCCTTGGGATTTGGCATTGGAGGCAGGAGACTCATACGACCCACACTGATTCGTCAGCACCGGTAGATTTAGATAATTTTTATCTAATGTTTGTTGGCACCTTCCCTTCAAAGTAGACCGTGTCAGTGGTCATCAGAAGTCCTGAACGGTTTAATCCTGGGACACAACAAATGCAAACGCCATTACTGTGGTAGCCCAGGACTTGTAATGCAATGCAGAAGTCAGGAGTCAGTTTGGGATCAGTCAGATCCATGTGGAACTGCTTCATATAATGATTCACATCCATATTAAATCCATAAAATAGTTATTAAAATGTCCTCTTTAGATGGGGCCCCAGAGCATCCGCCGCTCACTGAAGAACGCAGGAAGCACATGGTGATTATTGAAGCGCGTGGTAAAGACATTTGTGTGGCTCGTCCACCGATCTCCAGCCGCAGAGCAGTGAGTACAACATAAGGGAACGGGGCAGGAATAGTTTTCGCAATGAATCACAATAATCCCGTATTAGAGCAGAGCCTCTAAATTTTACAAGTGCAGTGAATCTTAACTCCTTCTCCTCCAGACAAAACCTGCTGCAAACACGATCTGTTCAGATGGAAAGGACAGACCTAAATCACAGGAATCCCCAAAAATATATACAGATTTCCAGATTTCCAATACGTGCCATGGAGAAAGTCTACAAAGGAAGCCGACCGGCATGGTGGATGTGCTTGTCCTCTTATGCTGCACGGATATTAACCCTTGCAATACAAAGGGCAAGATCACTGGTAGACTAGCAGCATTTCAACATCGGAAACTACCAGATTTTAGTGCTGCAGGAATGTCGGATCCCCTTTGGTGCTGTCTCTATATTCTACATGTAGTGGCCAAATGAGATTTCATGAAACTCATCACAAAGGGCCGGCCCCCATAAAGGGCCGGCCCCCTCCAGTGAATTTTGTTTGGAAATTTCAGAGCATAACTGAACTGTATGAACAAGTCCTAAACAGGCACTCTTTGGGATTTGAAGAAAAAAAATATATATTTCAGCTCACCCATGTATTGTCCTCCAGGTATAGATGGATGCCCGTAGTCCAACAGACAGGCAGGTCCGTGATCCAGAGTAGTGGTAGGAAAGGAGAAGGTAGGACTCCGCACCAATACCATATAGTAAAACCTGGAAACTTTATTTCATCCTTTTAAAATAATCAAGGGTTTCCCAGAAAGAACGCCATGCGGCTTGCCGCGTTTCGGACAAGAAAGGGGAATTAAAAAAAAACAGTCCTTAATCATAAGCCTTAATCGTCAAGCCGCATGGTGTTCTTTCTGGGAAACCCTTGATTATTTTAAAAGGATGAAATAAAGTTTCCAGGTTTTACTATATGGTATTGGTGCTGAGTCCTACCTTCTCCTTTCCTACCATTACTCTTTGGGATATGGTTGCACGGGAAAAAAAAAAAATAAATTGTGCAAATATGGTCACAGTGTTGCAGATTTGCAACAGATATATACACTGGGAGACAGAGAGAATGGGCCCCTGTGTAACATCAGTATATGGGTTCTTTGCAGCCAAAAAACTCATCAAAATGCAAAAATTGCACCTGCTTTGGAGGTATATATGGCCCACTCACCTCTTGGACCACTGTACGGTTGCACAGGTTGCACCAATGATACGTCCGCCCCTGACAACAGGTCAGTTTCAATCTTGAGATCTTCATGCTGCCGTTATTGTAATCCTCTGCCTTGTTTGTCCATACAGAGATGGAGTAACATGTGAACAGGCCTTCATGGTGCAAGTAATGGCAGCGTTTAATGCAGCTTTGATGATATCACACTTTACAAGCACAGTCCGGTCTGATGCATCATTACTAGGAGGTGATATCATGATTCCCCCCATAGGTGTGCACTGCAGCCTCTTCTAATATAACGCCCCAGAGTGCGCTTTTTGCAGTGTTAACGTGTCCTTAGAGTTTACAAAAAAAAAAAAAAAAAAACAAGGGAAGAACAGTGCCAAAAAATAAAATAATGACCCATGATCCTCCTTGTATCTGTGAGAGTGATGTAACCTCAGCCGGATCCGTGTACACAGCGCCCGCTGTTTAGCCGCTCTCCAGGTTTCTAAGCAACAAGTATAGGGATGAGCGACCGCACTCCTCCAGGATTACAGCAACAACTCGCCCAGCACAAGAGGCTCCGACACCGAGAACACCACACACTGAGCATACCCCTGCAGCGCCACACCTGGGCACTGTGCCACAACACAACGCCACCTGGAATAGCAGCCCGTGCTGGAAACATCGCTGTGTGAACGGCTACAGACGCTGCAGATTCTGGGGCTGTCTGCACACGCTGGAAAATTAGGTGACAGTGAACAGGGAGACGTTAAGTGTCCAGAGAAGAGACACCGATTGGCCACGAGTGATCACACAACATTAAAGGGAACCTGTCACCACGTTTTTGGCTTATAAGCTGCGGCCATCACCTCCGGGCTCTTATATACAGCATGTTAGATTGCTGTATATAAGAGCCCAGGCCACTGTGAGAACATAAAAAATACTTTATAATACTTACCTAACGGTCGCTCGGTTGGCCAGATGGGCGTCTCCATTCTCCGGTGCCACCCTTCGGTCATCTTTGTCCTCCTCCTCTAGCTACGGTGGATGACGCGCCGACGTCATCCACACTCGCCGGCATTCAGGTCCTGAGCAGGGCACATCAAAGCATTATAGTGCGCCTGCGCAGGACCAGCAAGTGTGAATTACATAGATGCGTCATGCACACAGGACTCAGAAGGAAGACGAAGATGGCCGAAAGAGGCGGCGCCGACACCGGAGACGCCCATCTGGCCAACTGAGCGACCGTTAGGTGAGTATTATAAAGTGTTTATGTTATACCCCCGTCCTGGGCTCTTATATACAGTATGTTAGAATGCTGTATACAAGAGCCCGGTGGTGGTGGCCGCAGCTTATACGCCAAAAAACTGGTGACAGGTTCCCTTTAAATATATTAAAAGGGGGATTTTTTTTATTTAAATGCATGCACATGGGGATAACCATCACTTAGATTCTGTTTCATTGAAACTGTTGCACCATTTGTCTTTTTAAAGTCTTGTTCTGCTGCACATTGAACTGTGATGTGCTTTCTGAGGGGAGCTCAGGAGAAGATAGGTAAAAGCTACACTAGGCGGCCATCTGAACAGCATTTTTAATGAAACCCAAAATACAAAAATTTTAGTTTTAGTCTACACGCACAAAAAAAACAAAAAAACTCCAGAATGTGACCAGCATTTTTCCGAGGCTCAAAAACACCCATTGAATGTGAAAGAATGTATCAAGCACAGCCGTCACATGTACGAGAGGAGGCACGGTGCCTAGAAGACCATGACAGATGACCTGTTTGCTCCCAATCAATGAGGACCAGAAGGTCCGTGGCTTTAAGGCCCTGTGCGCACTTACCGGATTTTGCAGCGGATTTTCTGCAGATTTGCTGCATGTTTCGCTGCAGAAAATGTTCATAACATCTCTGCAGTGATTCACCAGCAAAACCTATGGGAAAAAAAATCCTGTGCGCACTGGGCGGATTTTGACAGCTGCATGTTTTGCTGCGGGATTCCCGCAGCAAAAACAATTGCATGTCAATTCTTTTCCGCACGTCGCTGCGGGATTTCACTCCATTGACTCCAATGTAATCGTGAAATCCCACAGAATAACGCAGGAAGCAAATTCTGTGCGGTTCATTGCGTTTTCCTGCGTTATTCCCTGCGGTATTTCGCAGTTTACCTCCGGTAATGTGCATCGCTGTCTGCGGTTTGCAGGGAAGGGATGTCATTATGACAGGAAGAGGAAGCGAGCAGAGAGTAAACACACACATATCACAGACACAGACAGACATCACAGACAGACATCACAGACATAGAACACAGACACATAGAACACACACAGAAATCAAACAAAAATATAGAAAACAAAACACGTGGGCTCCGCTGTATATTTACCGTCCAGCCGAGGTAAGCACACAGTGGTGGCCCGGTATTCTCAGGCTGGGGAGGAAGAGGGGCAGGGTTAATGTCCCCCCACCTCACTCCCCCTCCCGCAGCTGAGAACATCAGCCGCAGCTGTCCCGGGACTGTCGCATGCATTATGCGGCAGTACCGGAGTGTCCCCGGCTCTTCTTGCTGCCGTGTAGCAGTGGCAGTTAAGGTAATACAAGGGGTTAATGGTGGCGGATCACCGCCATTAACTCCAGGCTTGATCATGGCAGCGTCTATGAGACAGCTGACATGATCAACTCGTAAGTAAAGTGAAAAAACACACACACCGAAAAATCCTTTATTTTAAATAAAACACAAATAAGCCTCGTTCACCCTTTTATTAACCCCTCCCGAAACAAAGCTCCGACGTAATCCACAGCTCCGACATAATCCACAGCTCCGGCGTCCTGCGATGCTTGCATCCAGCCGCGACTGACACAGACACTGCTGAATGCAGCCTCGCAGCGAGACAGCAGAGGTAACCACAGGGCATTTCCCACGGCCGGTAATGTGAACTCACTGCCGACCGTGAGAAATGCAGCGTGTGCTCACAGGGACTCTATCTATCCCTCTGTCATCCTATCATCCTTCTATCTATCCCTCTTGTCCCTCTATCTATTTCTCTATCTCAGAATGAAATTACTTTTTTTTTTTTTCAATGTGCTTTATTGCATTGAATGCAATAAAGCACATACCAACCCGCACGTGGCAAAACCGCGGCAATACCGCGAACAATGCCGTGGTAAAACCGCAGCAAACCGCATGCAGTTTTCGGGTGCGGTTTGCCGCGGTTTTTTACCACGGGTGCGGTAATCTTTGAATACCTGCGGAATTTTCTTGAGAAAATTCCATTTTCCAGTGCGCACAGGGCCTTAAAGAGGTTGTCCACCTATATTATCTTATTTTTCACAGCTGCCCATGATACTCCCCCGCCAGATTCCGCACCCAGTCCTCTACACAAATTGGCTGCAGTGGTGACTTTCCATCCAAGCAGACATGGTGGACCGTCTCTTCTGGCTCAGATGGAAGGACGCTGCTGCCACCAATCAGGGGTTGCTGATTAACTGCAGCGGTCATAAGGTGCTGCCTGGAATAAGAGAAGCATTGGTCTAGTAGACTGATGTTTTTAGTTTTGTATATTTTTTTTTCAGTTGTAGACCACCACGAGCTTATCGGTAAAAGAAAAAAAAAATGGATAAAAAGCAGAAGTCAAATGATTAGACGTTATCAGGCCCCCTCATAAATGTGCATATACGGCCAAGCTTTAATTGTGCTTTTCTGTGAAATTGAAGAAATTTGTCACTTTTCTTTCAAGATAAGGTGTTGGGTTTTATATTTTTGTATTAATAATAGTGATTATGAAATCTAGTATTTTTAATACAAAAATAAATTCACTGTTTATTTAGTTTTTATTTAATTCTAGTGTTACTGAAGCACTGGGGGCTGCCATCTTGGATTTGTTGCGAGTAACAACAGTTGCCTCCTCTATGGCAGTCCCCTGGGCATAGACTGATAGTCGCGCTGCGACCCTATACTTAATACAGGACAGCTCCCTGCTGTGACCCGGACGCGCCCCTGGGCTTTCCAGATCACAGCAGAGGGAGTAGATCGGTGCCATCTCTGTGCAGCCCACATCATATGCTGTATGCTACACTTTCCCCATCACTCGTTCGGCCTGTGTGAGTACTGGCGCCCCTCCCCCCGCCGCTACCACCATCTCCAATGACAATGTGTGGTGGCCCTTAAGAAAGGATCACGAAACGCGCGTCGGGCCTGGACAGAGGACTGCTTAGTTATCCAGAGGGTATGTAATATGATTCATATTGATATTTTGATACAACATCCCTGATCATTTTTTGTACACTGGCATCATATTGCATGCACCACGGGATGAGGTGGTTTGCTATGAGTGTAACCCTTTGGATATAAGCAGGATTCTGTTAGAATATTAGGTCTGAGGGGAGCAGGATATGCGGTTTTTATCCAACCTCTTTCAAGTTTTTCTCCCTCCCCTAAACCATTTTTGATATTCTGATACTAATTTAGTCCCCTGGTCCCCACCTTGATGAGATGTACTTGCTCCATGTTAATTGTCTCATTACTGTGCACAATATTCATACTTTACTATAGAGTAGTCTTTACTCTGTTATGTGTATGTCATTTATACCATAATAAATTTATATTGGATTTACCATACTCCATTGTGTGTTTTCACATAGTTGGTATCCTTGCAGGAGTTAATCCCATTATTCTTAATCCTTTATTATGGGGGGAGTATATGAGCACTGGCTATTTATAATACGTTACAATATGCTCTCCCTCAAATGTTTCATAAATATTGTATTCATCTCCAATGACAGCCGCCGCTACCCTCCCTTCCCCCGCTCTCCTTGCCGCTGCACCATCTCCCTGTCAATGTTTCCCCCTGTCACCTGTTCGGCCTCTGTGACTACCGGTGCCCCTCACCCTCGCGGCCACTGCTACCGTCTCCAATGAAACCCCCCCGTGCAGCCGCTAGCCTCCCCCTTCACTCTCCTTGCCACTGCGTGCGTGCGGCAGAGCACTGCGTGCGTGTGGCAGAGCATTGTGTGCGCGTGCGTGGGTGCATGTGGCAGAGCATTGTGTGTACGTGTGTGTGGCAGAACATTGTGGGTGGGCGTGCATGTGGCAGAACATTGCTGGACCGGGGCATGCAGAACGTTATGTGGGGAGCACTATGTAGCTGTCCTTGGTGGCACTTGTGTTCAACAACAAAATGGCTCCGCACTGTGATCCTAAACTTCATTCTCTTATCCTTTTGGAAACCCCCAGATTGGGAGGGGGAGGTGACATCACACACAGGAGAGCAGTCTCCACCCACTTTTACTGCAGCTATAATGTAAGCTAGTTCTACAGTAGGATTTCAGCAGCTTCTCCCCCTAGTGTTTAACAGTGGAAAATATCAAACTTTATTTTCTTTATATTTTGCTCAATTAAAAACAAATATTTAAAAAAACAATAAAACATTAGTACTTTACATTTTTCAGTTATTGAATTTTTTTTTTGTTTTTGGACGACACCTTCCCTTTAAGTTTCCGGTATATCCACTTCTAAACAGGCCAACAGTAACCTGAGCTCCCCACTGGTGCAGTCACCGTAATCTATCCTCCTGACATGGCGAGAATCAGAAGAACATTCAGACTCGTGCAAAAAACTGACTGATCTTTATAAGATTTTCAAGAATCAACCGACAATCAGAGGCCTGAAAACCTCAAACATGAAGACTGGAGAGAACGCTGCTGCCATCTGAGTTGTCAGATTTCTTTCATGGACCCATAGATTTGAATGGATTACTTTGATCACTCGGACAGGTCTCTGAAATAGGTTGTGGATTTCCTGGTCTGCAAGAATCATGGACATGTGAACAGCCCCATAGACTACAACTAGCACAGCTTCTGTCCATGATAAAGTGCGGTCAGATTGAGCCCTAACCACACGAGCTTCTTGCTTAAGATTTCTTAAAGGCAAATAATACATCATTTCACAAAATGATGGAGACCAGAAAAAGGTTTACGCCAAAAAAAAAAAAAAAAAAAAAACAAACCTATCCAAGTCACCACGGCCCGTGTAAACTTGGCGCTGACCGGCTGAAGGCTGCACTTATCAGCAAACTGGATCTTTATACTGGAAGAAAATAAATCACTGTCCATCTCCCTATAAACTGTGGATGTACCGCCAACAAAATATAAACTGTCTAACTAATCATTCAGTGTCCACACGGCCGGCAGTGACCTGTGTAAGGCTATGTTCACACACTGCATCTTAGGTCACAAAGACGCACCTAAATGCATGCATTTCTTTTTATTAAAGTCTATGGCTATGTGCGCACGCTGCGTTTTTGCAAGTTTTTTGGGTGCAGTTTTAATCTCAAATCTGCATGAATTTCATTCCCCAGCAAAGTCTATGAGAATTTATTTTTGCTGTCCGCACAGTGCAGTTTTTTTTGTTCCGTTTTTGTGGTGACCATAAAAGATGCAGCATGTCAATTCTTTTTGCGTTTTTCACCCATTGAATTTATTGGGTCAAAAACGCAGCAAAGACGCATGTGTTTTTATGCGTTTTTGCCACAGATGTGTTTTTTGGGGCCAGAAAAAAAAAACACCGCAGTGTGCGCACAAAGCCTAAGATTTCTATTTTGCTGTCCACACTGGGCATTTTTTTGGCTGCATTATTGAAGATGCAGTATGTCAATTCCTTTTGCGTTTTTGAGCCCTTCCAGTCAATAGATTTGACTTAGGCTAGTTTCACACTTGCATTGGACGGCTTCCGTAGCATTGCATTGTCACGGATGCAACGCATGCATTGCATATAGTGGCACAACGGATGCTACGGATCGTACAAAACAACGGAAAGCTTTTTTTTTTTTCTTCTTCTTTACACAGTTTTACCGGCAGCAGACTATTGTGAACGATCAGCTGATCACTCTCAATAGCCGGCGGGCGGGCGCTCACCTGAGCGCTGTCACTTGCCGGCGGGCGGGCGCTGAGCTGAGCGCTGTCACTTGCCGGCGGGCGGGCGCACAGCTGAGCGCTGTCACTTGCCGGCGGGCGGGCGCACAGCTGAGCGCTGTCACTTGCCGGCGGGCGGGCGCACAGCTGAACGTTCGGCCACCACGAGACAAAATAAAGTTAGTGATTTAAAAAAAAAAAAAAAAAGTATGCGCAGTGAAATCCTAAGGATTCCGCTGTTTAAAACAACGTTACATGCTGCGTTCCTCCCGCTGGGCGGAAGCAACGGAGCGTCGCCCAGCGGAAGCAACGCAGGTCCTTTTGGCACAATCCGTCATCCATACAAGTCTATGGGAAACAGCGGAATCCGTTAACGGATTCCGCTGTTTTCCAAAAGGGCGGATTGTAACGGAAGGAAAACAACGCAAGTGTGAAAGTAGCCTTAAATGCTTTTGGGCAAAATAGCATGCCTTTTTCATGCATTTTTTGCAGCAGGTGCGTTTTTTTGGGCCAAAAACGCAACGCTGCATCTTTGTGGTTAAGAAAAGACGCAGTGTGTGAACATAGCTTTAAAGGGAACCTGTCACCGTTTTATTCGGCCTATAAGCTGCGGCCACCACCAGGCTCTTAAATACAGCATTCTAACATGTTGTATATAAGAGCCCAGGCCGGGGGTATAACACAAAAACGCTTTATAATACTTACCTAACTGTCGCGCCGTGGGCCTTATGGGTGTCTCCGTTGTCTTCTGCCGCCTTTTTTGGTAATCTTTGTTCTTCTCTAGCCACGGTGCATGACGCGTCTGACGTCATCCACCCTCGCCGGCATTCAGGTCCTGAGCAGGGCAGATCAAAGTGTTGTAGTGCGCCTGCGCGGGACCTGCAAGTGTGTATGACGTAGACGCGTCATGCACACAGGCTTCAGAAAGAGGACGAAGATGGCCGAAAGAGGAGGCACCCATATGACCCACAGCGCGACCGTTAGGTAAGTATTAAAGTGTTTTTTATGTTATACCCCGGCCTGGGCTCTTATATACAGCATTCTAACATGCTGTATATAAGAGCAAGGTGGTGGTGGTGGCCGCAGCTTATACGCCAAAAAAGTGGCGACAGGTTCCCGTTAAGGAGACGAAACGAGCTGGCTGGTGAAAACCCATCTGGGCTTATGGGCACATCAGATAGCTTGCTCCCTGTAGCCATCAGGACTAAAGATATAGGTTATATAGTGTTTCCCAACCAGTGGCAAGGAAAGGCAGAAACCTCACAAGCAGTTCAAAATATAAAGGAAAGCTTCTCCGATGACCACGTCCCTTTAAAATACCTCCATTTCTGCAGCCACAATGAGGATCAGCCGTCAGTAACACAGCAACACTGCACAGATTAGAGGCAACTCACTAATACATCACTACTGATTCCCCTTGGATTTCCTGCACCACATCCAAAGCAAACCTCCAAAGAGCCGACGGTTGATTTGTTTGTTGAGGGTCCCAGTAACGGAGCAGATGGATGGGACTGGCATATTACAGAACTGGTAACCAGTACTCCGTGTATGTGCCATCCAGATACTACAATAGAGTGTAGTATAAGTGATATAGAATGTAGGGGAATCCGTAACAGAATCCACCATGTGTGTACACTACGTGCGATGACAAGTGGCTGCACCATGGCCGCGGTGGGCATCATGCGGCTGTCCTCCAATACTCCGGCCTCCGCTCACTGGCTAAAGACACCAGGTTTCAAGAGGAATTTTCATTTACCTCTGCAAAAGGAAGCTGGGTGCGCTGTATCGGATGTATTAAATTTCCAAAACAGAAACGTGGCAGAAAAGAAAGATGCAGGTGCCAGCTGCTGTTACCCAACAGTACGCCAATGGGAATAAATATACATACATCACTCACCATACACAGTATACAGCTGCGAGTCACCCGGATATATTCACACACTCGCCTGCAGGACTGGGCATGGAGATAGGCACGGTGCATTTGCTACAGTTAGGTTACAATTACAGAACGTTTTGTTAACATGATCCAATTGTGGAAAAATAAATCAAACATCGGCTTATGTGATGATGCCGCTAGAGAAGAAAAATTATCTACCAAGGTCCCAGGACGGACGGCTGCCGCCTCTTAAACATGGACGTTTCAATAAATTAGCTGATTTGATGGGCAATGCAATGACGAGAAATTGACATGTATGTTATTTACCAATAATGATGCTTAGGGTCAGTAAAATGACTCCACAGACTGGTCCCTAGGGGTCTCCGTTTTGCTGTCCATTATTTTTGGTCTTAATCTGTCTAACAGCAGAGATGTCAAGATGGATTACAAGAAGTTTGGAGGGAACTACTTTTTCATTACAACGTATACATGTATAACAGAGGCAGGATTTCAGTTCAGGAAAGTAGGCAGAAAGCAAACTGGGAAGGAAAAGGAAGTCCCAACTCTCATAGTGCTGCAAAGTGCTGATGAATAGAAATCGCCCAATCTGTGTGGATTATAAATTACACAGCACAATTCATTTTGACTGGCACATGCCCCCAAAGCAGTTTTAACTTGAGGGCTGCAAGACTTTATAATGTATCTTATTGGTAGTTATAGAGAGGGCCAGAGGGCCAGAGGGCCAGAGGGCCAGAGGGCCAGAGGGCCAGAGGGCCAGAGGGCCAGAGGGCCAGAGGGCCAGAGGGCCAGAGGGCCAGAGGGCCAGAGGGCCAGAGGGCCAGAGGGCCAGAGGGCCAGAGGGCCAGTCTTGGGCAATGTCAGGTACTACAGCTAGTATATATCAAGTGACTGCAATATTGGAGGAAGGCATACATTTTTGATACTTCATTGTATTTAGAAATGCTGCCCCTACAGAATCCCCCCCCCCCTCCCCCGCCTGCACAGATTGTGGTTTGCCGGCTGTATTCTGAACACTGATGTTGGTGGCGCCACATTCAGCCCTAATTAAAAGTTAAAAAAGTAAATAACCCCCTGGATTAAGCAGCGCATACATTATATCCAATGTTACTCATGTTTCTTACTAATTAGTGAAATATTGGAAAATGAGGAGGAATCAGAGCCCAAAAAACAGACTGCTGCACCCACACAGGAGGGTCCAGTAAACATCTGGCGCAGCTGCTGTCTATAGCAGGAAGCCGGGGCCGCAGTGTCCTCTGCTATCAGCCGATGATGAACATTTCCCCAGTAAGCACAGGTGGCGCCTAACCCCAGGAACAGACACAGCCCTGCCATACCCGGTGGGATATACAGTCACAGCATTGCTGCTAAAGACCAACAAACATGGATATTTTCTACACAATCCATTAGGTGTGTGTCCTATCCATGTGCCTCGCTCCACCGCTGCAGCAGCTCTTGCTCTGGGCATCCATGTAACTCATGTCTGACATTGATGTAACATTACATCGCCGCTCTAGGAGGAAATGTTAGGCCGGCAGCGACTTCGCTCGGTGGAGTAAGGCTAAATGCTGAGGGTGCCTAGAGAGAAAAACATGGCTCCATGTTAAAGGGGACCTGCCACCAGATCAAAATTGGGCAGTTTTTGCTCTTATTCCCATTGCTCCCCCCCGAGTTATGCATTTTTTTTTTCTAAAATCCACTATACGGTTCCAGATATATGGCCTTTATTAACAGTGATTACAAGGGGGCGTGGCTCACAGGATTATATGGGGGCGTGGCTCACAGGATTATATGGGGGCGTGTCTTTAGGGTGCTCTGCATAGCTACCATTAGCCACACCTCTTTGTAAAGACCATAAAAGATTAGCACTAAATAAAAAAAAAAAAAAAAAAAACCATCTCTAAAACCATATGGCGGATTTTACAAAAACTAAAAATTGCAGTAGTCAGGGGAACGGCAGAAATAAAATAAGAGCAAAAACTGGACACTTGACCGGGTGAGTGGAACTCTTTAGGCTATGTGCCCACGGGGACAGTGTCCTGCAGTTATATTTGCAGGAGCTCCCAGAAAACCGCAGCACAACTCTTGTCTGTTTCCATGCTGCGGTTTTATTGCGGAATGTCTTGCGGATATCCTGCAGTCACTCTGCACTGATGATACAGTACCATGGCTTCGGCACTGCATCCTCAATGCAGAACAAGTGCTGAGTGATCGGGGGAGTTCATACTCGCCTCCATCATGCAGCACCTCGCTTTCCGGCGGCCAGGTCACTGTCAGCGTCTGCAGGAGAAGGTGGGCGGGCCTGAACTAGCTCCGGCTGTCACATGACCGGAGCTCATGCAGGCCCCGCCCACCTCCTTGCTGCTCCTGGATCCACCGCGCTCCACCGGAAGAAAGTGACTCCGGTGTCTGCTATCAAAGCAGGTAAGTATATGGGACCCTGCGGAGAAATCCACAGGAATAATTCACATGCTGCAGATTTTTCCGCAGGGGAATCCGCATTATTTCCGCTGCGGAACAAACCGCAGCATGGGCACAGCAATCCCCAAATGCCATAGAAATGGCTCGGGACTCGTTGTGCTGCAGATTTTTGAAAAATCCGCAGAATTTCCGCAAAAAAAAAATCGCGGCAAATTCCGCGCATTTTCCGCAGCGTGGGCACATAACCTTAAAGGACTAATCTAGGGTGCGATAAGCCCTGTAATGTCCTAGTGCACACAGTAAAGCCATGTGGTACCTAGCAAAAGGGGAAAGTAACTAAAAAACGGGGCAGATTACTGTCTGTAGCTGGTGCCAATACCATTGACAAGTCCCTAGGGCGCCCTTCGCTACCTGGGGGGGGGGGCGCCCTTCGCTACCTAGGGGGGGGGGGGCGCCCTTCGCTACCTAGGGGGGGGGGGGGCGCCCTTCGCTACCTAGGGGGGGGGGGCGCCCTTCGCTACCTGGGGGGGGGGGGGGACGCCCTTCGCTACCTGGGGGGGGGGGGGGGGGGGGACGCCCTTCGCTACCTGGGGGGGGGGGGGGGGACGCCCTTCGCTACCTAGGGGGGGGGGGGGGCGCCCTTCGCTACCTAGGGGGGGGGGGGGCGCCCTTCGCTACCTAGGGGGGGGGGGGCGCCCTTCGCTACCTAGGGGGGGGGGGGGCGCCCTTCGCTACCTAGGGGGGGGGGGGGGCGCCCTTCGCTACCTAGGGGGGGGGGGGGTCCTCCCTAGCGATCATGTGTAGGATAGTTTGCTCCCATTCACTTTTGCCGGTGTTATATCTCCTTGACCAATGATTATCCTACTGAGTGTAATAGATGTGATCATCAATGGCTAATCCCTGCCTATCAATCTCATACACTTGGGCAACCATTGCCCATGCTAAAAGGCCTCTTACAGGTTTTTTTTGCCAATCCACTGAAGGAATACTACAAACCCCCCCCCCCCCCATTGTCCTGCTCCTCGTCCACGGTAATTATTTGCTCTGGTTTATAGTAGGATATTACTTCGTCAGTTGTGTGGAGCATCAGTCAGCCCAATCTCACGGGCGCGGATCTGGGCACACAGGCCACATCAGTCCTTACACAGAAGTAAATCTCTCATTATTTCCAGCAATGGTGTAACAAGGCAGGAAGCGGCAAGAGTCGGAGCATGAAATTGCAGCGAGCGCCTCACATGATAGGATCTAATCAGTGCTGTTGTTCCAGTGAACTATACCAAATCAGCAGAGCTCCGCTCGCTTCCTTACAGCCGGTGACTAATGAAAGAGTCCACCAGCGACAATGCTGTGACTAACAGATCCACAATGGTGATAATGGCGTGATGAAACCATGCCCATCGCACCAAACAGCTCATTTATCTAAAGGGCAAATGCCACCGGCCGGTGATCTCCAGCCCGTGGCTCCGCACCGGTTGGAGAACAGTCTACTACGCTATTGCTACCGATGAATATCAACCCAACAAGGGCAAGTCGACCGACTCTTGCACTCCATTGGAGAAACTTAACCCTATGAAGACGTCTTTGATGAGCCATCCATGCTAAAATAGAGCAAAAACAGTGCAAACAGACGAAAACCATGTTAAAATCACGATTCACAATTATCTTGCCGTGTAAACAGAGGCAAAATGCTCGGTCATTTGGTAAAATGGAGCATAAAACATCATTGTTCTTGACGGTGCATGATCAGGACTGGCACTGCGGAGACCAATAAGCCTATGTGCACTGATCAATACGGTACAGATGGCACAGTGCGCATTGTTTACTTTGTCTGCCCGGCATTCAAGAGACGCCGATCGGTAAATTATGACAGATTGGTGGTTGCATCATGCCGCTGGTCGGTAATCGGACCCTTAGGGTTAATTTGCAGCCCACAAGCACTCAAGTTGGCCAAACCGGGCAAAATTGGCAAACAGCGTAATTGTGTATGTGAGGTTTTGTAATAGGTGATGTCAGGGTGGTAGAGCAGTCAAAATTTCAACTCTTAAAGGGAAGCTGTCATCAGGTTTTTGCCACCTAAGCTGAGAGCAGCATAATATAGAGACACAGACCCCGATTACAGCGATGTGTGACTTATTGGGCTGCTTAGTGTAGTTTTGATAAAATCACTGTTTAATCAGCAGGAGATCATCATTACAGGACTACCTGTCGTGCTGCCAGATAGTCCTCGCAGTTATACAGAGCTCATGTTTATGCTCATCTGCAGCAGCAGAGAAAACAGTGATTTTATCAAAAAGAAAGCAAAAAGCTCAGTAAGTGACATCACTGGAATCAGGGTCTCTGTCTCTACATTTTGATGCTCTCAGATGGGGGAGGAAAAACCTGGTGACAGTTTCCCTTTAAGCACCATCATACACATTAGGCTAATGTCAGCTGAACCCACCAATACCAACGGGATCTGCTGCCAGTCTACTCTGAAGATATCGATAGAGCATTTCAGATGTCAGACTGCCAATAGCACTATTCTCCCTGAGATGTTCTCGGCAGCTTTCTCGGATGATTGAGTGCTCCTGTGTTAGGTCTCCACACATCCGTGTCTTCGGTACGTGTGACATCTGTTTTCATACGTACCGGAGACACAGACACGCAGACCCATTAAATCAATTGGGTCTGTGCTCATGTGTTTTTTCATGGACGTATGTTTGTGTGTTCTGCAATTAGACAAGTCCGTTTTTCTCCGGCAGCACAGGTGTCACACGTACCATACACTGATGTGACCCACGTGTCACGTACCGGAGAAAATGCGTATCTTTGAAATTGTCTATACTCACCTGTCTTCACCGCTGTAGTCGCTTGCTTAAGGGCCCGTTCATTATGCTCATGAATATTCACTGCACCGTGGACCCGGAAGCAGCAGAAGCGCCGGAGACAGGAGTGAAAACTTCTTGATCTCCGTGTGCTATCACACTTGTGCCACAATCACGGCACACTGATGACCATACACACCTACAACACGGACAGTGAAATACGTGTGTTTTATCACGAACATGTGAAGGGGGCCTAAGGGAGAGACGCCCCATATGGTTGCAGGCTGAGTGATTGGCAGAAGAATCATCCAGCTGACCGCCATCTAATGCATACAGCTAGCCTAAATCTTTGGTTGTCTGCGAGAAGACACCTACCGGGGCTTCCGGTCAGCAGCTTCCTCCACTGCCCCTTTGAGAACAAATGAACATTTGGCCAAGCTCCCCAGTGTATGGTAAGGTTGGGTGAGATCATCTTGTGAAGGTGGCATTTCCTCATGGCACCATCTTCTGGTGAAGCATATACTTCCATAATGTGAGATGTGGTGGCCCATGTCGCTGAATCATTATGGAGCAAACCGCCATTCACCAATATGTGAAGTCACGGAGACACTAAGGTAGAACATAGTCAACTGCGAGCGTCATCTCTGGATGACAGAATTAGGACTAGAAAATTTAAGAACAGACTGACAACGACCAGGACCTAATTCATCAGGACACTGGAAGGATCAGAGGTGAATCCCATCACCAGCTTCAGCCACACAAAGGCCTCTGTAGGATGTTGCCATGCTCTGACCACAGAAGAAAAGCCTCCTCAGATACTCATTGTGTCCGGGGAGGCATTGTATGGCCGCTCACTGATGGTTTCACTGTGCGAAGCCATAAAATCGGGTGAGATCTTGAGTGTATTCAGCAGCAGGATAAAGCCGGGAAGGAGATCGTCATTTGCATTTGAAGACTCTAGAAGTTTCCTACAAGTCATCCAAATTCTTGGCAGGTACCATCAAAGCGGGACATGTAGATATGAGTTTCCAGACTACACGCTCGTTTCTCGGTTAACATCAGCAGAGTACAGATAAGAAGCCGGAGCTGGGGTTTGTCAGCACATAACTCCGAGCTGGAGGCTGAAAATCCACAGATGCCCACTCACTGGAGATAAGCTCCGCTCCAGGAGGACAAAGGGCGAAGGCACAGAGGAGGGAGCGCAGCCTCCACACAAACTATTTCACAATACAAACATGCGGTCCAAGAGAAGAACACATCGTTCTCCACCGATTTACCCTGCTCACCTGCACAGGAGAGGAAAAACAACCGCACCACAATGGACGGCAAGTCAACCGCTGCCATACTGCTCACCTTCAGCGGTGGGATTTGGCAACTTGGAACAGATATTTGCAATCATTGGATTAAAGATATATAAACCACCAATGTTCCCAGAGAACCCCGTCTCATTGAGCTGCCGTGGTGACCAGGTGTATGTAAGAGGGGCACAGACACCCAACAAAACGATTGTCTGCGCGTAGAGCGGAGGCTGCCTTCACCTCAGGACCAGGACTCCAGTGCGGAAACCTGTTTACAGCCACCTGTAAAATATATTCCTGCTATACACAGCTTGTACACTCCAGACACTGCCACCAATAAACAACAAGAACCGGACCAGGGGCAACAATGCACCGAGGGGGGAAAAAAATACCAAAATATAGGACCTGACGCTCCCGCGAGCAACGACACATACTGCACTATGGAGAACTCACACTATATACACCGGAGACAGATATACTTAAAGGGACCCTTCTGGGAGAATGTTACCTCTAAGAGGAAATAAGGATTGGTACGAATGGAGAATGATTGATGATGATGATGAGACCACAAGTCTGAGGCCAGACGCAAGGAGGACACGAGATGTGGATTTACAGTGAAGTAGGATTTTCCATTTAAGCGATGATCAAACTATATAAAAGGTGGTCAACTGAATCATGAAAAATTAACCCCTGATCTCGGGGGTCTGGTGGAAGAGTCAACGAAGGAAATGTTTCTAATTCGGCCAGGGCCACACGGGGGACTACTGTGACACTCGCATGACACTCTGCTCACTCTGGCAGTACAGCGGGAGCCAAGTGTCATGCGAGTGTCACTGCGAATGAGGGCTGATCTTGCGATCGGACCACAGCTGCGGGGGGGGGGGGGCGGGATTTATCTCCCTCTCTCCTCCGTAGCCGGCTATTGCCATTGTCGCCCTACACTCACGGGGTACACCGGTGTTCTGCGAGTGCAGAGCCATTTTTCTCTCGCCCCATAGACTTTAATGGGTACGAGAGAAACCTGGATCGCATTACACTCGCAGCATGCTGCGACTGTTTTCTCGGTCCGATTAGGGCTGAGAAAATAATCGCTCATGGGTGCTGGCGCACAGAGTAATATTGGTCCGAGTGGAATGCGATGTTTTATCACATTCCACTCACTCCAATTTTCGCCGTGTGTCTTAGGGTACTTTCACACTTGCGTTTTTTCCCTTTAGTCGTAATCCGCCGTTTTGGAAAACAGCGGAATCCGTTAACGGATTCCGCTGTTTTCCATAGACTTGTATGGATGACAGATTGCGATGGATGTACCTGCGTTGCTTCCGCTGGCCGACGCTGCGTTGCTTCCGCTTGGTGGAAGGAACGCAGCATGTAACGTTAATTGCTTGCGTTAAAATGACGCCGAGCGGCGGATTCCGTTACATCCGTCAATAGTTATAATGGATCCCTATGGTGGCGGATTCCGCTGTAAAGTGCTTTACAACGGAATCCGCCGCTGGATTCCGCTTATTTCTACTGAGCATGCGCAGAATGAAAAAAAAAAAACTGAGCCGACTCATTCCGTTAAACGGACGCCTAATGGACGCCAAATGGATGCAATGGGTCCGTTATTTCACAGGAATCAGTTAACTGATTCCTGTGAAATAACGGACCCGTTGCATCCGTTGACAACACAAAAATAATGGATGCGTCAAACCGACGCAGCAACGGACCCAGCGGATTCAACCCAACGCAAGTGTGAAACTAGCCTTAGGCCTAACTATAACAATCAGCTACATTTTACAAGTATTGGAAACAAGTATTTCAGCCAACCAGACTGCTCTTCTGCTTATCCCCTGGGTACCCCCCCATGGGGCTGACAGCCCCTCTAACAGCTGGACAGATAGCAGATATGCTATGAAATGCCTGGAACTGCTGGTATACTATTTTAAATGGCAGTCGTCTATCTGGTAAAACTTGCGGCCATGGATGATAGGAGTTATAGTCGAGCAGCAGCTGGAGAGGCGCAGGCTGCAGATAACACGGCTAAAGGTGAATGATAAAAAAGACGGAAATAAATAAAACTGTTCTCACTAATGACAGATCGTCCCTCAGTGACAATAGGGGCTGGAGGGACGAGATAAATAGTGAGGAGCACCAGGAATAATTAGATGTGTACAAGGGAGATAAACGCCATGGCCTGGGGTGAATAAATAATTCACAGTGCCGACTGCGAGGATCTACGAGTGCCGGACAGAAACGTATATACACCGGTCACACGAGATCACTAACAGTCCAGGGATCGGTCATGTCAGCCTCTAACAGAGCCGTGCACCTACCCATCTCTCCTGGAGTCCTGAACGGAAGGATATATCCCTTTTCTTTAACCGTGTAACTACTACAGAAAATCCAAAGTCTTCGTTATAGTAGCAAAGTTGCTTGCAATTTTTTTTATTTAGTATTTGAAATGTCACATTGGCATGAAGAATTCTTGTCATATTCTTCCCTGAAGAAGCTCGTAACATCTACTGTACCGCGAAACGCGCGTTGGAGGGTTCTTTTCTTGCTGTGAGACGTCCAGGCGACCATCCTAGCCATGTGTAAGTCTTAGGACTTTAACCTTATAAATTTTATGCTGACTCGTTTGTTGCCTCTTGCATAGACATAGCCTGACACTGGTCAGTTGCATGGTAGTCTATCCATTATACTTTTGGAGTATGTGTTGGAGGCTCCCCACTTGCCAGCCAGGATATGATTATAGTTATACCGAGTCCTTCTCTCTTGGACTTCCCATTCCTTTGGTGATCTTGCTTGGGCTCTCTCACTAGCATGTGGGTTCTCACCCATCATTCAGCACCATGATATTGTAATTATATAAACGGAATCTTTTTAACCTTTTCATATCAAATAAAGTTGTTATATTTTATACTCAGCCTTTAAAACTCGTTTTCAATTCTTTCTAAAAATCCCTTATGGAGTGGAATATGCATTAAATACGAGATGTGCATTGCTCAATTGTTCATGTGTCTCATTGGCATGAAGGTGTAGTTGATCAAAAAGAGTGACAGGACCCTGGTCCAGCAGCCGGCAGACAAGAGCCCTGCACACCTAACCCCTGCCGGCACCTCTGCCGATGAGTAGGCTCAGTGATGACATTGCATGGTGGCACGTGTGACATCAGGCATGGCCTACTAGTCTACGAGGTGCCAGGAAGCCAGCAAATAGGAGGCCAATAGTTTCTTTTAAGGGCACGTTCACACCACCATAACTTCTGTCCGAGGGAGATCCCACACAACATCGGATCGCAAAATGGATGAATGTTATAAGACGGGGCCAACCAAGCACATTAACTTTTCCACGGACCAAGCTGGTCCACCAAACAAGTGAATATCTTCGTGGAAAAAGACTGACAATGGAGTAGAGGATTTTTATTCTCCACCCCCTCATCCGAGAGCATTACAGTGCGATTTACACAATCGACCCGGTTCTCTCCGATGAAGGAATATACAACAGTCTGACCCCCGCCTAAATGTGACATCCGCTATCGCATGCCACATTACTGGATTGCTCACCCGAAGCCCAGGCTCACACGAACATATTTTTGGTTTGACTGCCATTCGTGGCGGCACAGTGGCTCAGTGGTTAGCACTCCAGTCTTGCAGCGCTGGGGTCCTGGGTTCAAATCCCACCAAGGAAACTATCTGCAAGGAGTTTGTATGTTCTCCCCGTGTTTGTGTGGGTTTCCTCCGGGGTCTTTGGTTTCCTCCCACACTCCAAAGACATACAGATAGGGACTCTAGATTCTGAGCCCCAATGGGGACAGTGTTGCAAATGTATGTAAAGCGCTGTGGAATTAATAGCGCTATATAAGTAAATAAAATTACTACTATATTATTATTCGTCGGGAAAAAAAAAAAACTGACATCGGACTAAATTTATTTAAAGGGAACCAATCACCAGGATTTTCATATATAACTTGAAGCCAGTGCTATACTGGCACTATCAGGCTGATTCTATACATACCTTTAGTTGTCAGCTCAGACGATTAGGTTTTGAAATACATGAAAGTAAAGTTTATAAAATCGGCAGCTTCTTGAGTGACAGCAGCTGAGGACCAGATAATATCTGGGGGGGTATTCATAGTTATCCCCTTCACCTGTTAGAATTAGCATAAGTATGATACAAACGATTCACTTTTTCACTTGCAGGACTTCTGTGATGTCATACTCATGTGACCAGAAGGGGCGGGGCCTCAGCCAACAGAAAAATGTTGCTTTGTGGCACCAGCTTTTTTGGCTGAGGCCCCGCCCCTTCTGGTCACATGGGTATGACCTCCCACAGGTCCTGCAAATGAAAATGTAAATCGATTGTATAATACTTATGGTAATTCTAACAGAGGGAGGGGATAAGTATGAATACCCCCCCAGATATTATCTGATCCTCAGCTGCTGTCACTCAAGAAGCTTATGATTTTATAAACTTTACTTTTTTGGATTTCAAAACCTAAACATCCGAGCTGACCACTAATGGTATGTATTTCCTAGTCTCCCGGTATCTACCTGCATACAACCTCAGATCCTAACAAGATCTCCTGCTCTACTCCTCTCTTATCTTCTCATCCCACAATCGCATAGAACAGGGGTCATCATCTCCAATCCTCAAGGGCCACCAACAGTGCATGTTTTCAGGATTTCCTTAGTATTGCACAGGTGATCATTCCAACACCCATGCAATGCTAAGGAAATCCTAAAAACATGCAATGTTGGTGGTCCTTGAGGACTGGAGTTGGTGAACTCTGGCATAGAATTTTTCTCCCGTGCCTCCCCCATACTTTGGAATGCTTTACCCCAGCATATCAGACTCTCTCCTACCGTGAAAAGCTTCAAGAAGAACCTGAAGACCCACCTCTTCCGACAAGCCTACAACCTACAATAACTCTTAGACCAGTACATCACTGCGCAACCAGCTCTGTCCTCACCTCCTGTATCCTCATCCATTCCCTGTAGACTGTGAGCCCTATTCCCTGTATTGTTAATGATTGTTGTACTTAGTTTTTATGTATACCCTTTTTCACTTGATAATGTATAGAATCAGCCTGATCGTGCCAGTATAGCACTGGCTTTGGGCTATATACAAAAAGCCTGGTGATTGGTTCCTTTTAAGTGCAGAAAACCAATATTTTTTTCACTACAGAAATCAGTTGAGACTCACCCACTGATGTCTATGGGTGCAAGAAAAAAAAAATTGTATGTCACCGTATAGCATCTAATTTGGACGGATCCGCTGCAATTATATAAGAAAGGAAACTGTGAATGGAGCTGCAAATTATTAACAGCTGTCGTGTGTAGAAAAAAAAATGAACACAGCTCATATACAGACTGCACATGGATGAGAATAACACTAATTTTTATATGGTTGTCTGACTCCAGAAGCATTGCATCATGTGAGTGGACAATAATTGCCGGATCCTGGACCATCTCATGTCCTTTTCTTATGCTTTGGAGGACGCTATAGCCTCGTCGTACACCAGTACCACCTGTCGGATCCCAGTTCTGTATACCCAGACATGTATAATGGAGCTGGTTCTGCCATCACAAGGCTCAGACTCACCGATTCCAGTCTCCAGTCTCGCTTTACTTTCCTGTTCCGCTCTGTTTACAGTTGTGACATTGTTGCTACAAATAGATAAATAATTGATACATTTTTGACACCCAATGAATGTTTCATCAAAGGAAATGAGATGCGTCTTTCAGCCGAGCAGACTGTCAGCAGCCCCCTCCTCACCTCTGGTTAAGACCCCTCTTATTTATTGTTTAATAGGATCAGGTCTCCATCACCATCCCCCAATGTAAGAAACCCCCCAGCGACCACAATGGGAAGAAGATAAAGAAGAAAAAGCACATGGAGGAGGGAGGGAAGAGGGCAACTTTCAGCTAATGAAACAAAATGGACCATGGGGCAGAGATAAGAGGAGCCTGATCAGAGACCCCTGAGCAGCACGGACAAGCCACAATCTGCTCCACGAGTAACAGAACATGGGGCAGTCCCTTGAGGTGGGTACTACACAGCTCAGATCGACCGAAGCCACAGACCTAAGGAGGCCGTAACCCCAAAATACCCCTTAGGTCACAGACTTTCAGTTCAAGAATAAGGGAGGAGCGGCGTCCTCATCCTCTTGACTCACCAAGTGGCGCATCAACACAACGTATTTCTATGTTTCTTGTGGGGTAAATGTGACCGCGACTGATGATTACAATAGGATTCAGAAGGCAGAAACCCACCAACACCTCAAGAGGTGGTCATCCTGGTTACTTGTCAAAGCTATGTGCCCATCAACCCAGATAATCAGATCATAAGTACATGCTAGACATAAAGGGCACAGTGCCAGGAGGCAGTACAGGGTAGAAATCTACACGATTAACCCTTTCATGTAGTAATGCAAAAAATAAAATCCCCCCCCCCACCCCCAATGAGAGCTGCTCACTGGATTGTAGTGTAGGTGATCACAAAATATCCAAGATCTGTGCAAAAGACAAAGCAAGAAAGTATAAACCAGAGCCGGCGATATAGGACCTAATTCACTACACCCCACTCACGTACTCACCACTATATCTCCACAGCCCACTGATAAGTCTTTGTAGCACCACTTAACCCCCCCATTACCAGTGCCATCCAAACAGCACCCCCTCCCACGGCGCCCTCCAAGCGGCGCCCCACTCCCCGTTCCCCAGCGCCATCCAAACAGCACCCCCTCCCACGGCGCCCTCCAAGCGGCGCCCCGTTCCCCGGCGCCCTCCAAGCGGCGCCCCGTTCCCCGGCGCCCTCCAAGCGGCGCCCCGTTCCCCGGCGCCCTCCAAGCGGCGCCCCGTTCCCCGGCGCCATCCAAGCGGCGCCCCGTTCCCCGGCGCCATCCAAGCGGCGCCCCACTCCCCGTCCCCCGGCGCCATCCAAGCGGCGCCCCACTCCCCGTCCCCCAGCGCCATCCAAGCGGCGCCCCACTCCCCGTCCCCCAGCGCCATCCAAGCGGCGCCCCACTCCCCGTCCCCCAGCGCCATCCAAGCGGCGCCCCACTCCCCGTCCCCCAGCGCCATCCAAGCGGCGCCCCACTCCCCGTCCCCCAGCGCCATCCAAGCGGCGCCCCACTCCCCGTCCCCCAGCGCCATCCAAGCGGCGCCCCACTCCCCGTCCCCCAGCGCCATCCAAGCAGCGCCCCACTCCCCGTCCCCCAGCGCCATCCAAGCAGCGCCCCACTCCCCGTCCCCCAGCGCCATCCAAGCAGCGCCCCACTCCCCGTCCCCCAGCGCCATCCAAGCAGCGCCCCACTCCCCGTCCCCCAGCGCCATCCAAGCAGCGCCCCACTCCCCGTCCCCCAGCGCCATCCAAGCAGCGCCCCACTCCCCGTCCCCCAGCGCCATCCAAGCAGCGCCCCACTCCCCGTCCCCCAGCGCCATCCAAGCAGCGCCCCACTCCCCGTCCCCCAGCGCCATCCAAGCAGCGCCCCACTCCCCGTCCCCCAGCGCCATCCAAGCAGCGCCCCACTCCCCGTCCCCCAGCGCCATCCAAGCAGCGCCCCACTCCCCGTCCCCCAGCGCCATCCAAGCAGCGCCCCACTCCCCGTCCCCCAGCGCCATCCAAGCAGCGCCCCACTCCCCGTTCCCCAGCGCCATCCAAGCAGCGCCCCACTCCCCGTTCCCCAGCGCCATCCAAGCAGCGCCCCACTCCCCGTTCCCCAGCGCCATCCAAGCAGCGCCCCACTCCCCGTTCCCCAGCGCCATCCAAGCAGCGCCCCACTCCCCGTTCCCCAGCGCCATCCAAGCAGCGCCCCACTCCCCGTTCCCCAGCGCCATCCAAGCAGCGCCCCACTCCCCGTTCCCCAGCGCCATCCAAGCAGCGCCCCACTCCCCGTTCCCCAGCGCCATCCAAGCAGTGCCCCACTCCCCGTTCCCCAGCGCCATCCAAACGACGCCACCGTTATCAACACCCTCCAAACACCCCCCTGCTAGCACCATCCAAACCCCCTCCCCCATTACCAGCCCCCATGTACCCTCCACCCCCTCCCCCATACACGGTGATAAAGATGACCCTACAACAGTCTCTGGAGTATTCTGTCCCTGACACACAAGGCTCCTGATGGGGAGATAAATGTGGATTTATTGTTCTCTGGCTGAAAACAAAGCAGAGCGGATCCCCGCCGCCCGCGACAAGTTACTGTTCCCTCCGGGGCTCGGCTGCCGGGCGCAGGTGTGCGACACTTTGTCCTGTGCGGCGCACACACAGCGGACGCTCCGAGCAGCGCCGAGCTCAGGACCTGCATCTCCAGCCGCGGGGGAAAGTCGCAGCTTCTGCTGTAAGCGGTAATAGTTAATGAAGAGCGAGTGCTGAGGACACGGGCGCACGGCGGCACTTACCGCAGCTCAGGGTGAGGAGGGAGAGTCGTACAAGTATCGCCATCCCGCCGCCTGCTGCTCCACAAGGTGCGCCGGTAATATCCGCCCAGACCCGGCCGTCAGTAGCCCGCGGTGAACTGTGAGGTGCCGGACACCGTGCGCAGCGCAGACTCCCCGCTCACTGTGCGCTGCCTCCCGGCTCTGCCCAGCCAGCAGCAGGTGAACGGTGACGTCACTTCCGGCCGGACACTCCCTGCACCCCCCCTCCCCTACTACAGGGAGATGATTGGCAGGATAGCGGACTGCACCTGTCACGTGACCTCTGCAGCGCACCTGTCCTGCTGAACTACAAATCCCAGCATCCCTTCTGCTCGCAGCATCAGGCGCTCTGACTACAGGTGTCCGTGTCCCAGGGTCACAGAGGAGCTTTGTGGCTGGCAGGGAACGCTGGGAATTGTAGTTCATGGAGTCACCTGTGGTTTCCTATAAATGTTGAGCTAATTCTATTCCTGCAGAGAATAGTAATGGAATATTCCCTCACCATCATGAGCAAGATACAGTTATGTGTGATGCTCGTGTCCAATGTGTGTACTGACTGCCCTGTAGGGTTTATGTCAGAAGCTGACTGACACTGGGGAGGAATTAGGGGGTATTCCCATCTCCAAGACCCGACCCCAATATGTAGGTGTAATCATAATAATAATATTAGAAAATACCTCCTATTAGAAATGTACGGTAGTATAGTTCTGATTAGCCATGTCTCTTACCTCATGTGCAGGGCATTGCAGCTTAGGTATCTATGGTTACAACCACCAGTAATTAAGTAACTGTAACTATATGTGTGGCTACTTAAGCTACAATACCCTGCACATGAGGTAATAGACATGGCTATATCAGGAGAACATTATATTACATTTATAATTGGAGGTATTTGCTAATATCATTATTACATATACTACATATTGGGATAGGATCTTGGAGATGGGAATAACCGTTCAAGGCACTACTGCAGGGTTTTGTTATTTTTGATATTTTTTTAGCCCAGCTCCTCCTGTTCTCCAGTGGGTCCACGCTCACTCACATGCTCGCATGCGACGTACTGGCGTGGCATTATACCTGATGTATCTCAGTCCAACTGCTGTTAGTTCTCTTGTCTTTCCTTTCATTGCTTTGGTTTTCTGTTTCACTTTATTCAGGTGTGTTCCCTTCCTCGTTTTGTTTGCCCTCTCACATTTTGGTAGGGTCTATTTATACTCACCATCTTCATGCCTTCTCTGCTGGTTATATTCGAAGGTTGAGGAAGATTGGAGTTCCAGCTCCTCCGTTTAGGATAATCTTGTTTTTCCCTGCGGTTTGTTTGTGTGTTTCGCTTCCCGGCATTTTCCCATTCTGTGTCTTTTAGGATTTGGAGGGGTTCCACTTATTCTATATGTATATATAGGAATAGATCTCTCTATGTGTAATGACTCTATACAATATATAGGAATAGATCCCTCTGTGTGTAATGACTCTATACAATATATAGGAATAGATCCCTCTGTGTGTAATGACTCTATATAATATATAGGAATAGATCCCTCTGTGTGTAATGACTCTATATAATATATAGGGAATAGATCCCTCTGTATGTAATGACTCTATATAATATATAGAAATAGATCCCTCTGTGTGTAATGACTCTATATAATAAATAGGAATAGATCCCTCTGTGTGTAATGACTATATAATATATTGGAATAGATCCCTCTGTGTGTAATGACTCTATACAATATATAGGAATAGATCCCTCTGTGTGTAATGACTCTATATAATATATAGGAATAGATCCCTCTGTGTGTAATGACTATATAATATATAGGAATAGATCCCTCTGTGTGTAATGACTCTATATAATAAATAGGAATAGATCCCTCTGTGTGTAATGACTCTATATAATACATAGGAATAGATCCCTCTGTGTGTAATGACTCTATATAATATATAGGTATAGATCCCTCTGTGTGTAATGACTCTATATAATAAATAGGAATAGATCCCTCTGTGTGTAATGACTATATAATATATAGGAATAGATCCCTCTGTGTGTAATGACTCTATATAATATATAAGTATAGATCCCTCTGTGTGTAATGACTCTATATAATAAATAGGAATAGATCCCTCTGTGTGTAATGACTATATAATATATAGGAATAGATCCCTCTGTGTGTAATGACTCTATATAATATATAGGTATAGATCCCTCTGTGTGTAATGACTCTATATAATGAATAGGAATAGATCCCTCTGTGTGTAATGACTCTATATAATAAATAGGAATAGAGCCCTCTGTGTGTAATGACTCTATATAATACATAGGAATAGATCCCTCTGTGTGTAATGACTCTATACAATATATAGGTATAGATCCCTCTGTGTGTAATGACTCTATATAATAAATAGGAATAGATCCCTCTGTGTGTAATGACTATATAATATATAGGAATAGATCCCTCTGTGTGTAATGACTCTATATAATATATAGGTATAGATCCCTCTGTGTGTAATGACTTTATACAATATATAGGGAATAGATCACTCTGTGTTCAATGACTCTATATAATACATAGGAATAGATCCCTCTGTGTGTAATGACTCTATATAATATATTGGAATAGATCCCTCTGTGTGTAATGACTCTATACAATATATAGGAATAGGTCCCTCTGTGTGTAATGACTCTATATAATATATAGGAATAGATCCTTCTGTGTGTAATGACTCTATATAATAAATAGGAATAGATCCCTCTGTGTGTAATGACTATATAATATATAGGAATAGATCCCTCTGTGTGTAATGAATCTATACAATATATAGGAATAGATCCCTCTGTGTGTAATGACTCTATATAATATATAGGAATAGATCCCTCTGTGTGTAATGACTCTATATAATATATAGGAATAGATCCCTCTGTGTGTAATGACTCTATATAATATATAGGGAATAGATCCCTCTGTATGTAATGACTCTATATAATATATAGAAATAGATCCCTCTGTGTGTAATGACTCTATATAATAAATAGGAATAGATCCCTCTGTGTGTAATGACTATATAATATATTGGAATAGATCCCTCTGTGTGTAATGACTCTATACAATATATAGGAATAGATCCCTCTGTGTGTAATGACTCTATACAATATATAGGAATAGATCCCTCTGTGTGTAATGACTCTATATAATATATAGGAATAGATCCCTCTGTGTGTAATGACTCTATATAATATATAGGGAATAGATCCCTCTGTATGTAATGACTCTATATAATATATAGAAATAGATCCCTCTGTGTGTAATGACTCTATATAATAAATAGGAATAGATCCCTCTGTGTGTAATGACTATATAATATATTGGAATAGATCCCTCTGTGTGTAATGACTCTATACAATATATAGGAATAGATCCCTCTGTGTGTAATGACTCTATATAATATATAGGAATAGATCCCTCTGTGTGTAATGACTATATAATATATAGGAATAGATCCCTCTGTGTGTAATGACTCTATATAATAAATAGGAATAGATCCCTCTGTGTGTAATGACTCTATATAATACATAGGAATAGATCCCTCTGTGTGTAATGACTCTATATAATATATAGGTATAGATCCCTCTGTGTGTAATGACTCTATATAATAAATAGGAATAGATCCCTCTGTGTGTAATGACTATATAATATATAGGAATAGATCCCTCTGTGTGTAATGACTCTATATAATATATAAGTATAGATCCCTCTGTGTGTAATGACTCTATATAATAAATAGGAATAGATCCCTCTGTGTGTAATGACTATATAATATATAGGAATAGATCCCTCTGTGTGTAATGACTCTATATAATATATAGGTATAGATCCCTCTGTGTGTAATGACTCTATATAATGAATAGGAATAGATCCCTCTGTGTGTAATGACTCTATATAATAAATAGGAATAGAGCCCTCTGTGTGTAATGACTCTATATAATACATAGGAATAGATCCCTCTGTGTGTAATGACTCTATACAATATATAGGTATAGATCCCTCTGTGTGTAATGACTCTATATAATAAATAGGAATAGATCCCTCTGTGTGTAATGACTATATAATATATAGGAATAGATCCCTCTGTGTGTAATGACTCTATATAATATATAGGTATAGATCCCTCTGTGTGTAATGACTTTATACAATATATAGGGAATAGATCACTCTGTGTTCAATGACTCTATATAATACATAGGAATAGATCCCTCTGTGTGTAATGACTCTATATAATATATTGGAATAGATCCCTCTGTGTGTAATGACTCTATACAATATATAGGAATAGGTCCCTCTGTGTGTAATGACTCTATATAATATATAGGAATAGATCCTTCTGTGTGTAATGACTCTATATAATAAATAGGAATAGATCCCTCTGTGTGTAATGACTATATAATATATAGGAATAGATCCCTCTGTGTGTAATGAATCTATACAATATATAGGAATAGATCCCTCTGTGTGTAATGACTCTATATAATATATAGGAATAGATCCCTCTGTGTATAATGACTCTATATAATATATAGGAATAGATCCCTCTGTGTGTAATAACTCTATATAATAAATAGGAATAGATCCCTCTGTGTGTAATGACTATATAATATATAGGAATATATCCTTCTGTGTGTAATGACTCTATATAATATATAGGAATAGATCCCTCTGTGTGTAATGACTCTATATAATACATAGGAATAGATCCCTCTGTGTGTAATGACTCTATATAATATATGTATAGATCCCTCTGTGTGTAATGACTCTATATATTAAATAGGAATAGATCCCTCTGTGTATAATGACTCTATATAATATATATGTTTCCCTTTTTGTATTGAATTACTGAAATTAATTAACTTTTTGATGATCTTCTAATTTATTGACATGGACCCGTCTTTATTCAATGAGGCAGTGCTGATGAACGTTTTCTCTGTCATGCCGATTCAGCGTGAAAAAACTATTGCAGCAGATTGCAGCATGACCTCCAATTTTTACATTTATGTTGCAATTCTGTAACATAAGAAACTGTAAATGATTAACACTGAGTAAAAATAAACAGATTGCACATGGATGCCAAAAAAAAAATCATCCCACTTTCCTTCGTGTGACTGTTTCCTAGAGGTGGAACCTCCATAGATGTGATGTTTGAAAAAAAAATTAAAAAAATGATATTTTCTGAATGATGTTGAGTCATAAAATGACTGTAATTCCTTCAGTAATTTGTATCTGGGACGCCCCAAACTAATGGTTTCAACATGAAAACCTCACTCAGTAACTATGGCTTCATCCAGAAAGCCTTTATTTTTGCATACGAGGAAATAAGGAGCATTTTCCATCAGTGCTCGGGCCTCCTTGTGTTGTCTATTCTTCATGGACCCATTGATTGAATGGAAGAGTTTGAGCCCCGACTCGAAACAAAAAACGACAATTCTGCATTCGTCTTATGTCCTCTGGATAAGTGATAGCTCACTAATCAGTGGGGTCCGACCTCTGGGACCTGCACCGATCAGCAGAATGGGAACTTTTAGCCCCATTTGAATGGAGAGGCAGTGCGAGTGTTCGACCGACACCCCATTCATTTCCAATGGGGCAGCTGAGCTCTGCACTCTTTTTTTCTGGCAACCCCATAGTAAAATGAATGGAGTGGCACTGCGCATGCTCAACTGACATACTATTCATTTCTTATGGGGCAGCTGAGCTCTGCACTGCTTTTTCTGGGAACCCCATAGGAAAATGAATGGAGCGGCACTGCGCATGCTCAACTGACATACTATTCATTTCTTATGGGGCAGCTGAGCTCTGCACTGCTTTTTCTGGGAACCCCATAGGAAAATGAATGGAGCGGCACTGCGCATGCTCAACTGACATACTATTCATTTCTTATGGGGCACCTGAGCTCTGCACTATCTTTCCTGGGAGCCCCATAGGAAAATTAATGGAGCGACACTGCGCATGCTCAACTGACATACTATTCATTTCTTATGGGGCACCTGAGCTCTGCACTATCTTTCCTGGGAGACCCATAGGAAAATTAATGGAGCGACATGTAGTTATCAGGGATGATCGAATACCTCAAATATTCGGCTATGCCCATATCCGATGAATAGGTCGCCGATATTCGCCTATTTGCGAATATTCGATGCGCAATGTAAGTCTATGGGAAACCCGAATAGTTGCCGAATAGCAACTATTCGGGCTTCCCATAGACTTACATTGCGCATTGAATATTCGCATGTTGGCGACCTATTCATTGGATATTCGCGAAGCCGAATATTGCCGAATATTTGTGATATTCGATCATCCCTAGTAGTTATCACACCTGCCACACTATTCTGAAATGGTGCTAAAAGCTAAAATATGCTGATCAGTGCAGGTCCTAGCCCTTGGACGCCAACGATCAATACGTTTCCACGTACCTGATGGATAGGCAATAACTCACTGGACAATCATATTAAGGGGAACCTGTCACCAGATTTGGGGCCTGTAAGTTGCGGCCAACACGAGTGGGTTCTTATATATAGCATTCTAACATGCTGTATATAAGAGCCCAGGCCGCTATGTAGAACGTAAAAATTACTTTATAATACTCACCTAAACGGTCGTTGCGGTGGAGTTGGGTCAGATGGGTGTCTCTGTTCTCCAGTGCCGGTGCCTCCTCTTTCAGCCATCTTTGTCATCCTTCTTCTGAAGCCATCCTACGTCATCCACACTCGCTGGCATTCAGGTACTGCGCAGGCGCACTTTGATCTACCTTGAGCAGGGCAGCTCAAAGTATTGTAGTACGCCTGCGCGGGATCGGCGAGTGTGTATGACATAGGATGCGTCATGCACACAGGCTTCAGAAGTAGGATGAAGGTGGACGAAAGAGGAGGCGCTGGCACCGGAGAACGGAGACGCCCATATGGCCCAACTCCACCGCAGCGACCAATTAGGTAAGTATTATAAAGTGATTTTTATGTTCTACACTGCGGCCTGGGCTCTTATGTACAGCATGTTAGAATGCTGTATATAAGAGCCCACTGGTGGTGGCCACAGCTTATAGGCCCCAAATCTGCTGACAGGTTCCCTTTAAGGGTATGTTCATACTTGGCCTTCTTCCTGTAGTAAAAATAGTTGTGGGGAAAACAAACGTTTGGAAAGAATTGACGTGCTTTAGGGATGGATGGCTGTCCCAGTAGTGGAATCCCCAGTGATCAGTCAAGTTGCTATTAATATGACTTCATCTTCTAGCACTCGCCCACCGGTTTACACCACTGTTGTATGGGTGAGGAGATGCTCCCCAGCAGATCCCCAATATAGGACAGTCCCATTGTTGATGTTAACTGTGGGTTACAATGCAGCCCCATTCACTTGCACCACACTACCATACAGCAGTAGCATGCAGCCATCTTTAGCCACTCGATCAGTGTCTGTCAAGGGTTTGTCATGGGTGACAGACAGTCATGTGGTTTCTGCCATAGAAGATCACAGTGTTTGGCAGTGCAGAATGTTCCCTGATTTTCCATTGTTTCTGTTGTCGGTATTCATTGGTATATAGGTAGCTTTCCTGCTGGATTCATCTCTCTCCCTTTTAGGCCCAGCAGGAGCTCGCCTTTCACCCAGCTGCTGATCATCAGTATTCCCTTGGTGCTAAATATCCCTTCCTTCCTTGGACTGGTGCTGGCAATATTTTTAAGTTACTTCAAACCTTGGTTGCAAGCAAGTGGCTTGTACTCCTCTGTGGTATCGTTCATGAAAACTCTGCTGAACTTCTAGTTCAGTCATCTGTAGATAAGTAGTTCATGCATTTTCCCCTTGTGTCTTCTATAGCATTTAGTGGGGCTGATGAAGAGCTCATCCCATCCGTTCCCTATTTAGGGCCCAGCACTAGAGATACCTAGGGTCAGGTATCCGGCTCGGCGCATAGGTGCAGAACCTATCTAGGGTGGTGAGGGACCCCAGGGACCAGCAGTATGTTCGATCAGGGGTCACTATGTTCCCTTTCCCTAGACACAAGGTCCTTTTGCCGTGTGCTTGGTACTCCCCCGTACCTAGCGTGACACCCAAAGTCGCCTACATAACTAAATAGATTATTGCACTTAACCAATTTGGTTGACATTTCTTATGGAATATGTAATGGCAGGCACTGTTGTTGTCAGCATTAATGACAGATTATTAGGCTTTTGGAATACTAGACAGACAAGGACTGATATTTAGGTACAGTTCAGATGCCGTTTTTTCACGGGGTTCATTTGTGTTTTTTCACGGATAGTACTCGTACCTATTATGGTCTGTATGGCTGTTCCATGACTCTTTTTTGCACCAAAACACAGAGACTTGTCCTATTTTGAACCCCGTCATGGATCAAATTTGCCAATTCAAGTCTATGGATCTGAGAAGATATTGGACACCTCTCGGATGCTATGTCAGATTTTATGGACTGTGTGAAGCTGGCAAAAGCTCCTGTAGATTTTTTTTTGGGGGGTATAAGAGACATTTATGAAACTGGTTAAACTGACACTGATAGAACTGATAAATACAGACAAAAAATTCTGATAGAACAGATCCAAAACAGTGGTTAAACTCAGACAAGAAAAATTAGCACCATGTGCCTGAGGAAGCTGACACTGTGCTACGCGAAACGTGCGTTGGAGAGGTTTTGTTTCATGTGGACACGGGGGTGAGGCATACTAACTATGAGTAAGCTGCTGATCAGTTTATGATTACAAATAAGCAAGTGCCTGAATCTATTACTTTTGATGGCCTCATTTTAACGGCTAGACAACTTGCATTATTTAACATTACTTGGGCTCCCTAGTATTCTGTCTACATAACTCCTAGCCCCTGTCTCTCACATGCTTGTGGGTGTTCCCTTTCAAGTAGCATTTCTTACCACCGTTTCTATGAGTGTTTATTATATGTGGTTTTACTGTGTTTAAATTAAATTAAAAAAAAAGTGATAATTGACCTTAAAGCTCCTGTTTTCCTGGTTCTAATACTGTGTGCATGAGACCTAAGGGACTTTTTCTTATTTCGGGTGTTGGCTCTTTAAATCTTACCCTGTTGGTTTCCATTCTACTCACTGGGATGGGGTATTTGCATAGGTCGATGACACCAGTGATCTCTGGCCACTTTGCCTTTTGCACATTTTATTTTTAGCTCCATGTTGGTAATGATCCGGCTTCACCTGAGTGTCCGCTGCTCCAGCGCAGTGCGGAGGAATAACACACCGGCACTGATTTGTTAGGAAAGTTTACAGATGCAGTCTCTGGATAAATCATTGTTTCTGTAGCCTGCAGCTTTTCTATTCTGGTTATTATTTTTGCACTATAATTTATACAGCAAGGAACAAGCAATGTGCTACACACCATCTAATTACACCGCTCTGCACATCGAGGTTAATCCACTTATGTGCGCTGACAGCAAATATGGAATTCAGCTGCTTTTAGATTCAATATGGAATAAACAGAAACAAGATTATTTATCCCTTAAAGTTCTGTAGATTAGATAACTGCTCCCCTTCATCTTGTTTGCTGCAAAGCATCATAGCCCTTAAAGGGAGTCTGTCACCCCCAAAATGTATATTAAATGAGGTATACTGTGTTGCAGGGGACTGAGCCCCAGATACAACCATACTAGCACGGTACATGTTACCCAGGGCCGGCGTCAGCACCCGGCATACCTGGGCAAATGCCAGGGCCCTGGAGAGCTGGGGGGCACACTCGGCCTCGTCAGTTCTGCAGCCCCCGGGCCGGGTTCTGGGAACCACAGTCCTCGGCAGGAAACTGTGGCTGCCGTCCCTTTAAGGGCGCGCAGACCACAGCGTTCGTTGGATTGAGCTTCATCTGTGGGCAGAGCTACCGCCCGGCGTCCTGCTCGGTCCCACAGATGAAGGAGGCGCAGTGCCAGCCAGCGACCCCCAGCACAGCACTCCCCTCCGGCGCTGTGTGGGCCCCCTCTCTTCCGTGACCTGAGCAGTATGTGGGACTCTTTCCCCCCTCCCCCCTACTCGATCTGTATGTGCCCTCCCCGCCCCCCGATTTATGGGCCCCGGTGAACTGTCTGGGCTTCTCCCCCCGCGATGTATGCCCTGCCCCCCCTCCCCTCGCTAAAGCCGCGTGTGTGGGCCCCGCAGAGCCACATGTGTGGGCCCCACAGAGCCGCATGTGTGGGCCCCGCAGAGCCATGTGTGTGGGCCCCACAGAGCCGCGTGTGTGGGCCCCGCAGAGCCGCATGTGTGGGCCCTGCAGAGCCGCATGTGTGGGCCCTGCAGAGCAAGGTGTGTGGGCCCCGCAGAACCACATGTGTGGGTCCCGCAGAGCCGCGTGTGTGGGCCCCGCAGAGCAAGGTATGTGGGCCCCGCAGAGCCACGTGTGTGGGCCCTGCAAAGCAAGGTGTGTGTGTGTCTGTCTGTATGTATGTATGCAGCAGAGCAGTATGTGGGTGTCTCTATGTATGCATGCAGCAGAGCAGTATGTGTGTGTCTGTATGTATATATATATATATTTATATATATATATTTATGCAGCAGAGCAGTATGTGTGTGTCTGTATGTATATATGCATGCAGCAGAGCAGTATGTGTGTGTCTGTATGTATATATGCATGCAGCAGAGCAGTATGTGTGTGTCTGTATGTATATATGCATGCAGCAGAGCAGTATGTGTGTGTCTGTATGTATGTATGTATGCAGCAGAGCAGTATGTGTGTGTCTGTATGTATATATGTATGCAGCAGAGCAGTATGTGTCTGTATGTATGTATGCATGCAGCAGAGCAGTATGTGTGTGTCTGTATGTATGTATGCATGCAGCAGAGCAGTATGTGTGTGTCTGTATGTATGTATGTATGCAGCAGAGCAGTATGTGTGTGTCTGTATGTAGGTATGCATGCAGCAGAGCAGTATGTGTGTGTCTGTATGTATGTATGCAGCAGAGCAGTATGTGTGTGTATGTATGCATGCAGCAGAGCAGTATGTGTGTGTCTGTATGTATATATATATGCAGCAGAGCAGTATGTGTGTGTCTGTTTGTATGTATGTATGCAGCAGAGCAGTGTGTGTGTCTGTCTGTATGTATGTATACAGCAAGCAGTGTGTGTGTGTCTGTCTGTAGCAGTGTGTGTCTGTATGTATGTATGCAGCAGAGCAGTGTCTGTCTGTATGTATGCAGCAGAGCAGTGTGTGTGTGTGTGTGTCTGTATGTATGCAGCAGAGCAGTGTGTGTGTGTGTCTGTATGTATGCAGCAGAGCAGTGTGTGTCTGTATGTATGCAGCAGAGTTGTGTGTCTGTATGTATGCAGCAGAGCAGTATGTGTGTGTCTGTATGTATGTATGCAGCAGCAGTGTGTGTGTGTGTGTGTGTCTGTCCGTATGTATGTATGCAGTAGAGCAGTGTGTGTGTGTGTGTGTGTCTGTCCGTTTGTATGTATGCAGCAGAGCAGTGTGTGTGTCTGTCTGTATGTATGCAGCAGAGCAGTGTGTGTGTGTGTCTGTATGTATGCAGCAGAGCAGTGTGTCTGTCTGTATGCATGTATGATGTGTATCTATGTATGTCAGTGTATATGACTGTATAGATTTGTCTGTTTATATGTATTTTTGTGAGTTTGTCTTTAAATATGTATATGTACGTGTACGCATCTGTGTATGTGTGTGTGTCTGCGTGTTTAGGGGGCCCACTGGGACTCTTCTGCCCGGGGTCCACAAAAACCTGGACCCGGCCCTGATGTTACCGATACAGTGCCTGAGAAAATAACTTTTAATTTGTAGGTAAATGTGGAGACTTCGGTGTACCCTTGGTGTGGCCAAGAGTTTGGGGCACAGATAGACTTCTTTATTTGCATACTGGGGGCTATTCCCCTCTACTGATTGGCTGAATAAACTGTCTGAATGCTGCAGGCGAGTGTGCGCATGCGCAGTGCCTGTGTCCGGCTGTTTGTGCACGCAGTTGCTGCGCACAGTCTCTCTCTGTGTCCTTCTTTTGATGCCGCTTTCTCTATTAATTCAGCTGGAAGTGCAGCAAGCAGCATTAGAAGAAAGGAGACAGAAAGGAGAATGTGCAATCGCTGCGTGTTCACACAGCCGCACACACACCAGCAGCATTTTGTCATGGTATGACTGTGGGATAACAAGTGACAGGGGCTCCTATCTGTCCCTCATACTAGGGGACTCTAGACTTTCCCTATCCTCCAGATTACCTCTGATGGTAGAGATGCTGCAGTCACGTCCTGAGAAAAGATAATTTATTCCCTCCTTCCCCCAGGGAAGGAAGAAGCAGGAGTGTGATGGAAACACAGATAAAACAGACAGGTATTTCAGAAACTTTGTCACCTTGCAAACTCACAGGAATAAACAGTGTTATGGTTGCCGATAGGCGGCGAACGTCCGGGAGTGGGCCCACTGTGCCATACACTGGACTCCCCTGAAGGAGCTAACCTATAGAGCTATACCCGATACAGGGATTGTCAGGCGCAGGCCCAGAGGTCCGAAATACACGGCAGCCAGGACCAGTGAAGTCGGCTCTGATGGACTGGTGCGTCTCGGATGTCTGCTACAGGTTTGCTCAGATATGGCGACACAGAGGTGGTAACTTGTACGTGGCAGCACGGAGGTGGTAACTCGAATGTGGAAGAACGGAGGTGGTGGCAGAAAGCAGGCTCTAAGAAGAGACACAGGTTAGCAGAACAAGACACTGGTACTAGGATACATAACACTGAACTAGACGCAGTAGCAGGTATGGGACCTGAGAACTAGCAACACACTAAGTATAGGCAATGTTGCACAGGCACCTCCCCTAAGGGGAGGCAGTCTTAAATACCTTCAGGGTGATCGTTGACCTCAGGGGTAACTTCCTGGTAATAGGACACTGGCTCTTTAAGACAGGAAGCGTGGCTGCGCACACCCTATGGGTACTCGCAGAAGGCCTGCGTGTAGCCTGGAAGCAGGAAGAGGCTGTGGCAGGCCCCGGGGCAGGAATGGGACACCTGGGACCGCTGGAAAGGGGAGGATAACAAGAGTTAACACCACAACCACACGCAACAAAAATATAACAACCACCAGTAAGCCTGGATAAATCCACCTCTCCAGGCCATTATAGTCAAGCTATAGCTGGCACTAATGCAAGAGTCCAGCAAGCATATATAGGAGGAGAGTGAATATGACTGGCTGTCCCATAGAATGTGTTTAAAGAAGACTAACAAGCAGTCCAACAGATATTAACTCTTGCTAGCCTGCCTATGAACTACAGGTCTGTGAGTAGATGCCCCAGTCACCCTGCAATGATCACAAACATCAGAGAAGTTAGAATGCAGAGTGTAAGAATCTGAAGTTTCCCCAAATCCTGACACCGCCATGACAGTCTGCAATGCCTGCAACCTTTGGACACATTTAGACAGTGCTCACTCTTGGAAGCAAGCACTGTCAATGAGATGGGGGTGAAGACCCCTAATATGAAAATGAGGAATAATAAGGGAGCACCAAAGTTACCTCATTTGCATACGAAATAAAAGTTATTTTCTCAATGCTCTACTCCAAGAAACTAGGACAATCCACAACTTACACAGCTTCAGAAGCTCCCTAAAAACATCCTTTTATGGTGGCCACGTGATCAGCGGCGACTTCACTCAGGTTAGTCGTGGCCACAGTTGGAGGTTCCTACGGCACTCCACTGGTGACCGTAGGTAACTTGACCTCAGGTGACTTCACTGAGTTCATTTAGGTCCCCTAGGATCAGGTTACCTGTGGCCACAGGTGGAGGGCCGTAGGAACATCCAGCTGTGGCGCGACTAACCCGAGAACGTCAGTGCTGATCACGTGGCTCACTCAGTTTCTGCCTGAAGCTCACAGCAGGTAGTCATGTTGTATGATCACTCACTGTGATTTTAGATGTAGCAGAGCTAGAATCATTGTGGGACCTCACGTGGATTACATCAGACCTGCAGGAGTGTTTTGGGGGTTAATAAAGTTGTGAAAGACGGAGCTTTTTTGTATTTTATTTCAAATAAAGGATTTTTGGGGTGTTTGTGTGTATTTTTTTTCTGCCGTGAGCTGCCATTAACTCTATACTCCGATTGCCACTACATCAGGGAATCGAGAAGAGCTGGGCAAAGTGCTGGGATTATCGCATCTAATGGATGGGGCAATTCCGGGCGGCTGCAGGCTGCTATTTTTAGGCTGGAGGGCGCCCAATAAACATGGGTCTCCCCAGCCCGAGAATACCAGCCCCCAGCTGTTGACTTTATCTTGGATGGGTATCAAATTTGGAGGGGTGCCACACGCTGTTTTTTAAAACTTATTTATTGAAATATTTAAAAAAAAAAAAGCCACATCTGGTTCCTCCTATTTTGATAGACAGCCAATATAAGCGTACACCTGAGGGCTGCAGCCTGTAGCCATATGCTTTATCTGTGCTGGGTTTCATAATATGGGGGGACCCTATGCCATTTTATTTATTTATTTCACTGTACGATATAGACCCGCTAACTGTGTCTGTGATTGGAAGCATCAGGCACGCTGTCACTCAGCATGGTGGCGCATCCAACTGAAACCAATCACAGACGCCAGTGGGTGGAGGAAGCAGTGCATATGCAATGAAGGTAATGAGTAGGAGCGTACCGCTGCGCTGGTGACTCGGTAAGTATGAAGCTCTTGCTCCAACCCCTTTGCACCAGATTCTTGTCCCCATGGACTTTATATGAAAACCGGCATCTATCCAGATACCAGGGATGAATCCCCCGTGAGAAACGTAGGGACAAAACGAAGAAAGAATTGACTACACAAAGATGCAGCCAAAAAAGCTGCAACGTGCGGACAGAAAAACTGAAATCTCATAGACTTTGCTGGGGAAGGAAATGCATGTTGTTTGGTGACCAAAACTGCACCCGAAAAATGCGGCAAAAAATGCAGACTGCACATGAGGCCTATACAGCAGATCTCAGGACAATCAGGCAGGCGCTTGTCAGTGCCACCACCACCACGCCATGGCCTCCATAGTAGCCACATGGCTTGTTACCATTGGCTACTGCTCCATGCCCACATATTTCTTATTAGCTCCACTTTATTTATATTTTTTATGATATTTTCTGTATTAATAACCAGCTGCTGATACATTTCACATATCTTCTTTAAAGCGTTCCTTTTTACAATTTTTTTTTTCAATTTACACAATTACTTCACTACACAATTTTGTAACCACTAACAGCTTCATGTCTTTTTATTGTAAAAAAAAACCCCTGATCTGTTGAAAAACTAAAAAACTACTGTAATACAAATGGATGCATCTTAAAGCAAATCTATCTGTTTTATTTTTTTTTACATATACGTTGCATGCATTTGCATTTTTTTTATTTTTTTATTAAAATGATGTGTTTTTTTCTTTTAAATGATATGGTGTCATTGGTGTGTCAGTCATGTGTGACAGACAGTCATGTGGTTTCTGGCCATAGAAGGTCACAGCGTCTGGCTGTGCAGACTGCTCTATGACTTTCCATTGTAAAGGCCACTTTACACACAGAGATAAATCTGCGGCAGATCTGTGGTTGCAGTGAAATTGTGGACAATCAGTGCCAGGTTTGTGGCTGTGTACAAATGGAACAATATGTCCATGATTTCACTGCAACCACAGATCTGCCAAAGATTTATCTCTGTGTGTAAAGTGGCCTTTACTGCCATCAGCATTATCTTGGTGTTTATACAGTATACCCCTTCCTTCCTGTGAACTGGTGCTGGTGATATTTTCAGTTCCTTCAAGCCGAGGTTGCAAACAAGTGGCTTGTACTCCTCTGTGATATTGTTGCTGAAAACTCTGTTGAACTCCTACCTGAGTCATCTAATGATAAGTAGTTCATGCTTTTCCTCCTGTGAGTTTCCCTTGTCTTCTTTAGCTATTTAGTGGGATTGACAAAGAGCTCATCCCATCCGTTCCCTATTTAGGGCCCAGCACTAGAGATACCTAGGGTCAGGTATCCTGCTCGGTGCATAGGTGCAGAACCTATCTAGGGTGGTGAGGGACCCCAGTGACCAGCAGTAGGGTCAGTCAGGGGTCACCATCTTCTCTTTCCCTAGACATAGGGTTTCCCTTCCATTTCACCGTGCACTTGGTATTTCCCGTACCTAATGTGACACTTGGAGGGAATATCACAAGATCATCTGATTGTAACAATAAGACTGCAAACTTATAACAAAACTTTTCCATCTATCTTCTATAGGGTGAAATATTGTAAAAAAAGAACTGTTTTTCATGCTTATTTTTTTGATGAAAAAACTGTGTTTTGAAGAAAAACGATTATATGCAGAATAGAAGTAGAATCCAATGTGATGTCTGTTTTTATGTAAATACCGTATTTTTTGTTATATGAGACGCATCGGATTATAAGATGCACCCCAAATTTAGAGATAAAAAAGTAAAAAAAATGGGGTCTGTCTTATACTCCGGTTTTGTGTTACCGGAGGGGGGGTGGCAGCAGTGATGGAGTAGTCACAGGAGGCAGGGGCGGTGCTGGAGGAGTCTGTGCTGGCAGCGGTGGGTCTGTCCTGGCAGCGGTTGGTCTGTGCTGTCAGTGGTGGGGTCTGTCCTGGCAGTGGTGGGTCTGTCCTGACAGCGGTGGATCTGTGCTGGCAGCGGTGGGTCTGTGCTGGCAGCGGTGGGTCTGTGCTGGCAGCGGTGGGGTCTGTGCTGGCAGCGGTGGGATCTGTGCTGGCAGCGATGGGGTCTTTGCTGGCTGCGGTGGGGTCTGTGCTGGCAGCGGTGGGGTCTGTGCTGGCAGCGGTGGGGTCTGTGTTGGCTGCGGTGGGGTCTGTGCTGGCAGCGGTGGGGTCTGAGCTGGCAGCGGTGGGGTCTGTGCTGGCTGCGGTGGGGTCTGTGCTGGCAGCGGTGGGGTCTGTGCTGGCAGCGGTGAGGTCTGTGCTGGCAGGGGTGAGATCTGTGCTGGCAGCGATGGGGTCTGTCCTGGCAGCGGTGAGTCTGTGCTGGCAGCGGTGGGGTCTGTGCTGGCAGCGGTGAGTCTGTGCTGGCAGCGGTGGGGTCTGTCCTGGCAGCGGTGGGTCTGTCCTGGCAGCGGTGGGACTGTCCTGGCAGCAGTGGGTCTGTACTGGCAGCGGTGGGTCTTTGCTGGCAGCGGTGGGTCTGTGCTGGCAGCGGTGGGTCTGTCCTGGCAGCGGTGGGGTCTGTCCTGGCAGCGGTGGGGTGTGTCCTGGCAGCGGTGGGTCTGTCCTGGCAGCGGTTGGTCTGTGCTGTCAGCGGTGGGGTCTGTCCTTGCAGCGGTTGGTCTGTCCTAATAGCTGTGGGTCTGTCCTGGCAGCAGTGGGTCTATCCTGGCAGTGGTGAGGTCTGTCCTGGCAGCGGTGTGTCTGTCCTGGCAGCAGTGGGTCTATCCTGGCAGCGGTGGGGTCTGTCCTGGCAGCGGTGGGTCTGTACTGGCAGCAGAAGCTGCAGTGGCTGTGTGGAGCAGCCCAGTGTCCAAGATGCTCTGTCGGCGGTCAGGGCTTCAAAGGAATGGAGCCCGGATAAGCCAGAGACCCGCACAGAGAAGTAGCCGGCCACCCACACAGACAGCTTCCCACGCCAATTCTCCACCTCCCAGTAAGCTATATTTGGATTTTAAAATGCACCCCTCATTTTCCTTCCAAATTTTTGGGAGGAAAAGTGCATTTTATAATCCGAAAAATACAGTATACACTTTTTCTTATGGTACAAATGCATCAAGGAGGACCCCACAATGACGTGGTGCGAATCAGGCTCTTCTGATCTGATCCCTTTAATGACCTATTCTGTATACAAACGGTATTTGGGGTTTTTTTTTACAAAGTTTCAACTAATCTTTATATAAATCTTGGAATTTTCCTACTTCCGGATTTGATTTGGTTGATAATCCACCGATGGTCGTCGCTCCGCCGTGATCCCAGCCGGGAGCCGCACTTCACTTATTGCTTATACCGTATTTTGTAACTTTCTAAACTCTGATCGTCTCCGGCCGGTAAATATCTGGATTTTGTGCATCAGTGTTCATGTTTGTGACAGATTGCGTAGTCATGTATTTTCGGCTAACACAATGATGAGCTGCGACGGATTAGCGCTAAGAGCAAATCTTTGTTGCTTCAAACCCCTTAGTCAGCGGGATAATTGTAATGGGAAATAATGCTCCCTTGTTACAGGACGGCTGAAGTCTTCCCTCCTGTCTGTCAGGAGAATATCCCGTAATTGGATAAGACATATCTAATTGAGGTACCCATACATTTCTTTGTTTGCAGGTCAGATGGTCAGGGATTCCCAGGAAAGAAATCCGAAAAACACGATATTGTGCTCTCCGATAGGAGATATTTGTAAACAAAAGCAGCGATTGCCGTCCCCTCCTCATGTGGTTGTATGGATGCGGGAAGTACCGACTGTTTCGGTAAATGCTCTTTCTGCAGGGGAAATATTTAATTTGCTGCCCTTATTCAAATATAATATTAAAGGGGGTAATCCCATCTCTAAGATCCTATCCCAATATGTAGTAGGAGTAATAAGAAGAATATTAGCAAATGCCTCCAATTAGAAATGTAGTATAGTTCTCCTGATATAGCCATGTCTCTTACCTCATGTGCAGGGTATTGCAGCTTAGGTATCCATGGTTAAAACCATGCATATAGTCACAGTTAATTAGTTGCTCTTGGACATAACCTAAAGGTACCGTCACACTTTAGCGACGCTCCAGAGATCCCAACAGCGATCTGACTTGGTCAGGATTGCTGGTGCGTTGCTACATGGTCGCTGGTGAGCTGTCAATCAGGCAGATCTCACCAGCGCCCAATGACCAGCTCACAGCCAGCAGCGACGCGTGGACACGATGCTGCGCTTGGTAACTAAGGTAAATATCAGGTAACCAAGCGCTTGGTTACCTGATATTTACCTTGGTTACCAGCGCACACCGCTTAGCGCTGGCTCCCTGCACTCCTAGCCAGAGTACAAATCGGGTTAATAAGCAAACCGCTTTGCTTATTTACCCGATGTGTACTCCAGCTACGTGTGCAGGGAGCAGGGAGCCGGCACTGGCAGCCTGAGAGTGGCGGACGCTAGTAACCAAGGTAAATATCGGGTAACCAAGCAAAGCACTTTGCTTGGTTACCCAATATTTACCTTGGTTACAGCTTACCGCAGGCTGCCAGAAGCCGGCTCCCTGCACATTCAGATCGTTGCTCTCTCGCTGTCAAACACAGCGATGTGTGCTCCACAGCGGGAGAGCAACGTCCAAAAAATGAACCAGCACTGTGTGTAACGAGCAGCGATCTCACAGCAGGGGCCAGATCGCTGCTCAGTGTCACACACAGCGAGATCGCTAATGAGGTCACTGCTGCGTCACAAAAACCGTGACTCAGCAACCATCTCGCTGTGTGTGAAGTACCCCTAAGTTCCTGCAATACCCTGCACATGAGGTTTAGAGACATGGCTATATCAGGAGAACTATACTACATTTCTGATTAGAGGTATTTGCTAATATTATTATTACACCTACTACATATTGGGATAGGGTCTTGGAGACAGTAATACACCTTTAAAGGGGTTGTCTCCAGTTCGTAAATGGATATATACTGGGTACGGAAAGTATTCAGACCCCTTTAAATTTTTTACTCTTTGCTTCATTGCAGCCATTTGGTAAATTTAAAAAAGTTAATTTTTTTTCCTCATTAATGTACACTCTGCACCCGATCCCCCATCTTGACAGAAAATAAAACAGAAATGTAGAAATTTTTGCAAATTTTTTAAACAAGAATAATTAAAATATCACATAATCATAAGTATTCAGACCCTTTGCTCAGTATTGAGTAGTCGCACCCTTTTGAGCTAGTACAGCCATGAGTCTTCTTGGGAATGATGCAACATGTTTTTCACACCTGGATTTGGGGATCCTCTGCCATTCTTCCTTGCAGATTCTCTCCAGTTCCGTCAGGTTGGATGGTGAACGTTGGTGGACAGCCATTTTCAGGTCTCTTCAGAGATACTCAATTGGGTTTAGGTCAGGGCTCCGGCTGGGCCGATCAAGTATGGTCACAGAGCTGTTCTGAAGCCACTCCTTTGTTATTTTAGCTGTGTGCTTAGGGTCATTGTCTTTTTGGAAGGTGAACCTTTGGCCAAGTCTGAGGTCCAGAGCACTCGGGAAGAGGTTTTCTTCCAGGATATCTCTGTACTTGGCTGCATTCATCTTTCCTTCAATTGTAACCAGTCGTCCTGTCCCTGCAGCTGAAAAACACCCCCATAGCATGATGCTGCCACCACCATGTTTTACTGTTGGGATTGTATTGGGCAGGTGATGAGCCGTGCCTGGTTTTCTCCACACATACCGCTTAGAATTATCACTATAAAGTTCTATCTTCGGCTCATCAGACCAGAGAATCTTATTTCTCATAGTCTGGGAGTCCTTCATGTGTTTTTTGCAAACTGTATGCGGCTTTCCTATGTCTTTCACTGAGGAGAGGCTTCCGTCAGGCCACTCTGCCATAAAGGCCTGACTAGTGGAGGGCTGCAGTGATAGTTGACTTTCTGGAACTTTCTCCCATCTCCCTACTGCATCTTTGGAGCTCAGCCACAGTGATCTTGAGGTTCTTCTTTACCTCTCTCACCAAGACTCTTCTCTCACGATTGCTCTGTTTGGCTGGACAGCCAGGTCTAGGAAGAGTTCTGGTGATCCCAAATGTCTTCCATTTAAGGATTATGGAGGCCACTGTGCTCTTAGGAACCTTAAGTACTGCAAAAATTCTTTTGTAACCTTGGCCAGATCTGTGCCTTGCCACAATTCTGTCTCTGAGCTCCTTGGGCAGTTCCTTTGACCTCATGATTCTCATTTGGTGTGACATGCACTGTGAGCTGTGAGGTCTTATATAGACAGGTGTGTGTGTTTCCAAATAAAGTCCTATCAGTTTAATTAAACAAAACTTGACTCCAGTGAAGGAGTACAACAATCTCAAGGAGGATCACAAGGAAATGGACAGCATGTGACTTAAATATGAGTGTCTGAGCAAAGGGTCTGAATACTTATGACCATGTGATATTTCAGTTTTTCTTGTTTAATTAATTTGCAAAAATTTCTAAATCTCTGGATTTTTTCTGTCAAGATGGGGTGCAGAGTGTACATTAATGAGAAAAAATGAACTTTTTTGAATTTACCAAATGGCTGCAATGAAATAAAAAAATGAAAAATTTATAGGGGTCTGAATACTTTCCACTGTATTTACAAAGTGTTTGTAAAACACTTAACTTTGCCTTTATCTTATTGCAAAGCTACTTTCCATTCTCAAGAGAAAAAGGATTTTTAATTTTATAACGTGTAGATCGTTGCTAAGGTTACCGGCCACTTCTGTAGTCTCAGAGTGTTAAGTGACCTAGGCAAGAAGCACCGCGCAGCTGTCCCGCTCCCCGGGTCCCCTGCTCTGTTCCCCGGCTCACCTGCCACGCTCCCCGGCTTCCCTGCGTCGCTCCCCGGTTCTTCTGTCCGGTCTCCGCCGCTCCCCGGTCTCCAGCCTCCATTGCTTGCGGTTCCCAGGCGTCCTGGTCCCCGCTCCCGGCGCCCGTCGGCTTCTCAGCCCCAGCCCGGCTCTGCTGCTTCCTCCTCACCGCTCCCTGCCCTGGCTTCTGGCACCCGGGCCTCGCGCATGCGCATTAGGGCGCGCGCGCGGTCATTGACCCTTTCTTAAAGGGCCAGCGTCCACTAACAGGAAATTGGGCACACAGGTACAGGGTATAAAGGGGTTAAGTGTCCAAGTGGGCGGGGCCTGTTCTTCATGTTTCCCAAGCTAGGAGTCAGGTCTCCTTGTGTTCCTGTGAGATACTCACCTCTCTCTCTTCTAGAGCCGATCCTGCTTCGCCATTCGGTCCTGCCGAATCCCGAACCTCGAACGCTGCCTATCTGCCATCCTGACAGTCCGTTCCATCTCTGATCCCTGCGGTGACCCGTCTGCTCGCTCCATCGGTTCCGGACTCCGCCTGACAACATCTTGGCCTCCGAACCTGAGCTCCGTCACCCGGACTACCATCAGTGACTCCGTGGTCCCAGGGACTTCTGCATTCTCCTCTTGTACACGGACTGTTCTGCTACCTGTAGTGCTCCAGCTACCGGACCCCTTACCATCATCAAGGAGTTCGGCCCAGTGGATCCACCTCCTGGGTCTGCCCGTCCACCTGGCCCTAACAGTAAGAACAGGCCATGGATCCCGCTGAAGCACTAGCAGCCCTGCAGGAGGAACTCACATGCCAGCGAGAGACTCAGACCCGCATGCTGCAATTCATGTCTTCTGTGGACGCCCGCCTGAACACGCTACAAGCGTCGGTTACATCTTCAGCATCTCGGGCTTCCACTAGACAATCCACGGCTCCAGCCCCCGTGGCAGCCTCTTCGGATGCTTCCAGACATCGTTTGGCCTCACCACCCCGGTACGCCGGAGATCCCAAGACCTGCAGGGGATTCATAAACCAATGCTCCCTCCATTTCACGCAGCTGCCGCATTTGTTTGCCTCCGACCAAGCCAAGGTCGCGTTCATCATGTCCCATCTAGAGGGTGAGGCACTGGCGTGGATGAACCCCTTGTGGGAAAAGGAGGATCCTGTGACCACGAACATCCAGGAGTTCCTGCAGGCATTTCGTGGCACCTTTGACGAGCCCGGACGCGCCTCCGCGTCTGCCTCATCTCTTCTCCGGTTACGTCAGGGGACTCTGACGGTGGGTCAATACGCCATACGTTTTCGCACCTTGGCTTCGGAACTCGGGTGGAACAACGAGGCTCTAACCGCCGCCTTCTGGGAAGGACTCTCGGGTCGAATTAAAGATGAGCTGGCTGGTCGTGACGTACCGTCCACCCTGGATGCCCTGATTACCCTAGCGAATCGAGTGGACATTCGCTTTCAGGAGCGATCCAAAGAGGTGTCCCGTGAGAGACGTCCGGTACGGCATTCCTCTCCTCCGCAGAAGCCCGCCGTACTTCAGTCAACGGCATCTGGTGTCTCCGTCCACGAGCCCATGCAGATCGACCGTGTGCGGCAGTCTGAACAACGCCGAGCAGAGCGGCTCGCCAAGGGCCTCTGCTTCTACTGTGGAGAGGGCACACACCTGCTACGCTCCTGTCCAGAAAGGCCGGGAAACTCCAAAGCCTAGGGTTGGTAGGAGAGGCCACCCTAGGTGCTGGGACTCTCTCAGACCCGGTTACCTGGACTGTGCAAGTGACAACGGGAGAGACGCGGTTCACGGCTGAGGCGTACCTCGATTCTCGGGCAGCAGGCAATTTCATCCAGCAGGCCACGGTGGACAAGTACCAGGTGCCTGTTACTCCACTCGACAAACCCCTCGTGATTGCCTCTGTGGATGGGAGACCCCTCTCTGACACCATCTCGTGGATCACCAGGCCGGTCGAACTGCGTATCGGTGCCCTGCACACCGAGAACATCGCTCTCTACGTCCTTCCACACATGTCCCATCAAATCCTGCTGGGACTTCCCTGGTTACGGACACACGAACCATCAGTCAGCTGGGTTACTGGTGAAATCACCCGATGGGGCTCCTCTTGCCACGAGAAGTGTCTGAAGACCATACAACCCATCCGACGACCTCCGGTTCCAGAGTCCCTACCGGGACTGCCCTCGGCCTATTGGCCCTTCGCAGATGTCTTCGACAAAAAGGAATCAGAGGTACTTCCGCCACATCGTCCTTACGATTGTGCCATCGACCTGCTCCCGGGAACTACACCACCTCGAGGACGGATATATCCGCTGTCTCCAGCCGAAACAAGGGCCATGTCTACTTACATCACAGAGAGCCTGGCAAGGGGATTCATTCGGAGGTCCTCCTCTCCTGCTGGAGCAGGCTTCTTCTTCGTTAAGAAGAAAGAAGGTGACCTACGTCCATGCATAGACTACCGGGGATTAAACCAAATCACCGTGAAAAACAAGTACCCCCTGCCGCTCATCCCCGAATTGTTTGATCGGCTTAGAGGAGCTCGTGTGTTCACCAAGTTGGATCTTCAGGGTGCCTACAACCTGGTCCGCATCCGCTCGGGGGACGAATGGAAGACCGCGTTCAATACTCGCGATGGGCACTATGAATACTGTGTGATGCCCTTCGGCCTGTGTAACGCACCAGCAGTCTTTCAGGAATTGGTGAACGACGTGTTCCGGGACCTTCTTTACATCTGTGTGGTGGTGTATCTCGATGACATCCTGGTCTTTTCTCTGGACCTCCAGACCCACAGAGAGAACGTGCAGCTGGTACTACGACGACTGAGGGAGAATCGTCTGTACGCCAAGTACGAGAAGTGTGTCTTCGAGCAGTCTTCTCTTCCCTTCCTGGGTTACGTCATCTCCGATACCGGACTGCAGATGGATCCGAAGAAGGTCTCTTCCATTCTCAACTGGCCCCCTCCTTCTGGACTGAAGGCAATCCAACGCTTTCTGGGATTCGCCAACTATTACCGCCAGTTCATCCCTCACTTCTCGGCTCTGACTGCTCCTCTCTCCGCCTTGACCAAGAAGGGGGCTAATCCAAAGGACTGGTCACCTGCGGCCGACGCCGCATTCGGCTCTCTGAAGCGGGCATTTGCCTCCTCTCCTGTGCTCCACCGTCCGGAGTTAAACCGACAGTTCACCTTGGAGGTGGATGCCTCCTCCTCGGGAGCTGGAGCAGTGCTCATGCAGAAGTCCTCCTCCGGGAAGATGGTGACTTGCGGTTTCTTCTCCAAGAGCTTCTCAGCGCCTGAACGCAACTACACCATCGGTGACCGAGAACTATTGGCAGTCAAACTGGCTCTGGAGGAATGGCGCTACCTTCTGGAAGGAGCAGTGTACCCCGTTATTATTTACACGGACCACAAGAACCTGGAATACCTGCGGTCTGCTCAGCGACTGAACCCACGGCAAGCCGGGTGGTCCTTGTTCTTTGCCAGATTTGATTTCCAGCTCCATTTCCGACCCGCGGACAAGAATGTACGCGCAGATGCCTTGTCCAGGTCTTTCATGCCCATGGAGCAGGAGGAGGAGACATCCCAGCCCATCATCTGCCCTAGTAAGATCATTCCGGTGACTCCTGTCACTCTGGCCCAAATACCGCCCGGGAAGACCTATGTCTCTGAGACTGACAGGCAAAAAGTGTTACACTGGGGCCATGCCTTGAAAATAGCCGGTCATGCTGGTCAGAAGAGAACATGGAGTACGATTGTACGTCATTACTGGTTGCCATTCCTTCGCACGGACGTCGCTTCTTTTGTCTCAGCCTGCTCCTCTTGTGCCAGGAATAAGACGCCCAAACATCTGCCATATGGCCGTCTTCTGCCTCTGCCTATACCCTCAGTACCGTGGCAACACATTGCGATGGACTTTATTACGGACTTGCCATTGTCCTCCGGACACACAGTCATATGGGTCGTGGTGGATCGGTTCTCTAAAATGGCTCATTTCGTCCCTATGGCTGGACTGCCCTCTGCCCAGGAACTCGCTGACGCCTATGTACAACACATCTTCCGCTTGCATGGCTTTCCATCACACATTGTGTCCGACAGAGGAACTCAGTTCACCTCCCGCTTCTGGAGGGCTCTCTGCAAACATATGGGAGTGACTCTGGACTTTTCTTCAGCCTACCATCCTCAGTCGAACGGCCAAGTGGAACGGGTCAATCAGATCTTGACCTCCTTCTTACGTCACTACGTCAACGCCCATCATGACGACTGGTCCACGCTTCTTCCTTGGGCTGAATTCTCCCATAACCACCACGTCAGTGAGTCCTCCTCCAGCTCTCCCTTCCATGTCGTTTACGGACTTCAGCCTTCCGTCCCATTACCTGTATCCTCTTCCTCGGATGTCCCTGCTGCTGATGCTGTAGCCCGTGACTTTGCAACCATTTGGGACTCTGTTAAGGCGTCCCTTGGACGTGCTTCCCTGCGGATGAAAAGACACGCAGACAAGAGGCGTCTGGACCCTCCGTGTTTCTCTCCAGGAGATCTCGTCTGGCTTGCTTCCAAGTACGTCCGATTGAAGCTACCATCCTACAAGCTAGGACCTCGCTACATCGGGCCGTTTAAAGTCCTCAGCAAGATCAATGAGGTCTCCTACAAGCTGCAGCTCCCGGCCACGATGAAGATACCCAACTCCTTCCACGTCTCCCTGCTCAAGCCGGTTGTCCTTGGTCCCTTCTCCGCTGCTGCCAGTTCGGCTCCCCCTCCTATTGCCGATGACGACATCTATGCGGTAAGGGATATCGTGGCCATGAAAACTGTACGGGGCCGACAGTTCTTCCTGGTGGACTGGGCAGGGTATGGTCCTGAGGATAGGTCCTGGGAACCCCGGGAGAATGTGGGTACTCCTTTGATCCGTGCCTTCCTATCCCGGTTGCGGGGAGGGGGGCATGGGGGGGGGTACTGTCACGTTCCCCGGGTCCCCTGCTCTGTTCCCCGGCTCACCTGCCACGCTCCCCGGCTTCCCTGCGTCGCTCCCCGGTTCTTCTGTCCGGTCTCCACCGCTCCCCGGTCTCCAGCCTCCATTGCTTGCGGTTCCCAGGCGTCCTGGTCCCCGCTCCCGGCGCCCGTCGGCTTCTCAGCCCCAGCCCGGCTCTGCTGCTTCCTCCTCACCGCTCCCTGCCCTGGCTTCTGGCACTCGGGCCTCGCGCATGCGCATTAGGGCGCGCGCGCGGTCATTGACCCTTTCTTAAAGGGCCAGCGTCCACTAACAGGAAATTGGGCACACAGGTACAGGGTATAAAGGGGTTAAGTGTCCAAGTGGGCGGGGCCTGTTCTTCGTGTTTCCCAAGCTAGGAGTCAGGTCTCCTTGTGTTCCTGTGAGATACTCACCTCTCTCTCTTCTAGAGCCGATCCTGCTTCGCCATCCGGTCCTGCCGAATCCCGAACCTCGAACGCTGCCTATCTGCCATCCTGACAGTCCATTCCATCTCTGATCCCTGCGGTGACCCGTCTGCTCGCTCCATCGGTTCCGGACTCCGCCTGACAACATCTTGGCCTCCGAACCTGAGCTCCGTCACCCGGACTACCATCAGTGACTCCGTGGTCCCAGGGACTTCTGCATTCTCCTCTTGTACACGGACTGTTCTGCTACCTGTAGTGCTCCAGCTACCGGACCCCTTACCATCATCAAGGAGTTCGGCCCAGTGGATCCACCTCCTGGGTCTGCCCGTCCACCTGGCCCTAACAGCAGCCTGCAGGCTCTTTCCTTTAGAACTGATTCACACCGACCTGAAATTGGCAAAATTGTTGGATCTGACCAGCTTTAGTCCCACCAAGCGTCTCCCATTCTGCAGAAGCAAAGTTGCCTGAACTACCCCAAAAATAAGCCCTAGGAGGATTTTTTGGCTTTTTTGAAGTATGCTTAAAATATAAGCCCTACTCCAAAAATAAACCCTAGTTGTGGATCATCATGCTAATAGTATCCTGAAATAGGGCTTGGGCAGCCCTTTCAGTATAACATTTATTGGTGTATGTTGCTGTATACCCCTGAAGTTTATAGTCACATACCGGCTAGTTAATGGAATGAATATTTACCCTTTGCCCACCCATAAGCCCACCCACCACTCTGTCGGCGTCAGTAATTGCAATTGGTATTAATGAAAAATGAATATTCACCCCCTTCGCCGCACAGACTTGCTGTACCAGGTTTCAGTGATTCCCTATGGCTGTGTGGCGCCCTGGACAAGCCAAGGGCCACAGAGAACAACACCAACACACCCCACACTCCCGGTCAGGCACACCGAAGTCAGACACAAACCCTTGTTGCCTTCCTCCAGGGGCTGATGTTCACACCAGGGGGGTGGGCCAGGCGGTTGGCCCCGCCCACCGAGGAGTTCACAGTCCTGGAGGCGGGAAAACCAGGCAGTTCAGTGAGGGAAGTGAAAGTGAGAGGAAGGAAAGTGGTAGAGGAACAGACTGACAGCGTCCCGGTGTGTGGCCCGGGCGGTACAGAAAGGTTGGCAGACGGTGGTGACCATCTGCAGGAGTGGCCTATCGGAGTTTACTGTAAGGACCGTGGACGGGCGGTGGCCCGGCGGTACCAGACCGGTACACAAAGAGAAGTCAGCACCATCTGGCAGGGGCTTACGGACCCCGGCAAGGCTTGGAGTCGCCGTGAATTTGCCAAATCCGTCAGCGAAGGGAACCTCCTGGGTTTCCCAGCAGCCAAGTCCCGACAGAAGGCAACAGTCCAACCGTGAGAGGGAAACACAGCCACCGCCAACGCTACCGTTCCCAGGGCCAGAGCCTGTGGGCAAAAGGGGCTCCTCCAGCCCATATCCAAGCTGGGGAGCGGGTTAACGGTGGGAACCCATTGGAACCGTTTACCGTACATAGGTGCAGGGAAAGGCAGTCACCATCAACCTGCCGGGAGAAACAACACCGCAGCCGTCTGTGGGACCCATCCATCCAGCCGTGTGTTTTACCGAGAACTGTGTCCTCATCATTGGCTGAGTGAGTACCACCGTGCCGTGCGGCACAGCGCTGCCCCCGCGACCCTGCACCTCACCAGGCCCCGTAACCCCCCTGCCATCCATCCCTACCCCATCACCGGGCCCCGGGCCAACCAACCCCGTACCCACGGAGGGGAGAACTAACAACAAAGCTGCTCCCTGTCACCGCTCCCGGGATCCCCGTCCAGAGCAGCGGTGGTGTCACCAACTTCACCACAACCGTGGGTGGCGTCACGGACAATAACCAAATCCCCACAATCAAACCCCCTTTTCACTCACGGGTGAGGAACGCCGCTCGAGTCCCCGGGATCCGGCCCACCGCTCGAGCCACCACTGAGCAGCGGCAGCCACAGCAGCAGCAGCGGCCGGACCCGAGCAGTGGGAGAGCACAGCGTCCCCTCGTCCACCCGCGACAACTTGGCGTCACGAACAGGATCCTACCGTTCTACCAACTGGTGGAAGTGCGCCTTGTGTGACCGCCGGAGGTGTCCGGTCGAAAAATTTGTGAAGCCGCCATCTTGGGCGCGAAGAATTCCCGCTCGAGCGTCTCCTCGAGTAGTGAAGGCGCGAAGGCCAAAACCCCGCCCCTGTAGTGGAGGAGCCGGAAAGAGACTAAGGGGAACTGATGGCATCTGGCCCAATGTAGCCCGCGGCTATAAAAGCAGGGACGCCAGGACCCTGCGGCCATCTTGTTCCTGGGAGAGGCCGCCAGCAAGATGTATATGCCGTCCCGTAGCACCGTAGCCCCCGCGCCTGGAACCGCGGCGTGGGTGGAGATCCGGACCGCGCAGCTCCAACAACAGCTGCAGGTCAAGATGCAGCTCCTCTTGGAGGAGTGGGAGGCCGACATGGCGGAGGTTATAGCGACCGTACGGAGACGCGAAGAGGAGGGAGCTTCGGAAGGGAGGGTGAGTGACCCACGCCCCGGTACCCCTAGTGGGTTGGTCATCGTGGCTGCGGGACCCGGTCTGAACCCGCTCGCCCTGCTACCTCCCTCACTACCCGTATCGGCTGCCGTGACCCCGCCACTAGGCCCGCTACCCCCGTAACCGGTAGCGGTACCCTGCATGTCCGCCCAGGCGGATCGACCTGTAGCCGGAGCCCGTGACCGACCGGAAGTGCTGCCCTGGAAAGTACAGGAGCCCGAGCCGGAGGCATTTACAGAGACTTTCCCCGAGCCGGAGCCGACAGGTCGCTCCGTGCAGAAGGCCCAGCGGAGGAAAGCCCCTGTGCCCATTCCCCACACCTCGACTGAGGTTGCGCCGGGTTGCCGCTGCAAAGCAGCACCCCAGGCCAAGTCACCGCGGGACCTTCCACCCAGATTGCCAGTGGTGGGCAGTGTCCAGAAGGTCTCGCGGGGCCCGACCCGTGCGCCGGAGCTCGCAGCAGCTCCATATTGGGACAGGGAGCCGACGCCGCTGGGCCCGGAGATCGCGGAAAGGGAAAGGAAGAAGGCGGAATTGGTGGCCCGTACGATACGGGAAAAGGGGAGTCTGAGGCAAGCAACCTTCCATGTCTGGGGCCCCCTGTATGAAGGGCAGGTGAGGCGGGTTGATGTCTGCCGGGGCTATGGCTTTATATATGAACCGGGCCTGGAGGCCGAAGTCTTTATAGCCCGGCGGGATGTTAATGCCCACCTGCCGGAGGAGGATCCAGGCCGCAATCTGATGCCCGGAGACCTGGTGCAGTATACCCGGCACTGTGGGGAGAGGGGGTGGTTCGCATTGGATGCGAAGCTGAGGGGCAGTCAGGAGGCCCGAGTGCGCACCGCGCCCCCTCCCCCAACAGACACGGAGGAATCGGAGTGATGGCGGCACAGTCCCGTTGCAGTTGTTCCCCGTTGGGACCATAAAAGTACCATTTAAATGAATGAAAAGAATAATCCACCGAGAAGAGTCACCTGATTGTCAGCTTGATTGCACCGGTCGTTGCCGGCAACTGGTCTCCGTTGGGACCCTCCTTTTTCAAATTATGCGTAGAAACTACTACGAACAGGCCCGAGAACTAGCAGGGCAACCACAAACTTGTGGCATGTAAAAAAAAATGTTGTTGTGGCTTTCACCGTTACCGCCTCTGGAGAGGCAGATTGGAGGAAGGGCCCGCAGTGGAGCAGGCTGGGGCCCAGCCACCACCGGAACCGGTGGCGATCCTCTGGGGGTTTCAGGGGTTCCCCATGGACGTGGGTCCCCTGAAAAGGACAGAACCCGCTCGGGCAACTTGTGCTGGACTGGGGTCAAGGGGTGCTGCCTGTTTGCTTAGGGGCAGCATCAGGGCCAGGTTGCTTGGGTGGGAGAGAGCGGAAGCCGTAACCGTTAAGTAACGTTAACGTAAGAGTACCTCCCGATGTGGGAAGATGTTATTTTACTTGTAATCATTGTTTTACCGTTATCTTTTTCAGTTGTGAAAATAAAACCGGTGATGGACGGGCAGCCCGTGGATGGTCTGCATTTTACTAAGGGGGAATGTGGCGCCCTGGACAAGCCAGGGGTCACAGAGGGAAGAGAAAGTGAGAGGAAGGAAAGTGGTAGAGGAGCAGACTGACAGCGTCCGGGTGTGTGGCCCGGGCGGTACAGCAAGGTTGGCAGACGGTGGTGACCGTCTGCAGGAGTGGCCTATCGGAGTTTACCGTAAGGACCGTGGATGGGTGGTGGCCCGGCGGTACCGGACCGGTACACAAAGAGAAGTCAGCACCATCTGGCAGGGGCTTACGGACCCCGGCAAGGCTTGGAGTTGCCGTGAATTTGCCAAATCCGTCAGCGAAGGGAACCTCCTGGGTTTCCCAGCAGCCAAGTCCCGACAGAAGGCAACAGTCCAACCGTGAAAGGGAAACACAGCCACCGCCAAGGCTACCGTTCCCAGGGCCAGAGGCTGCGGGCAAAAGGGGCTCCTCCAGCCCATATCCAAGCTGGGGAGCGGGTTACCGGTGGGAACCCATTGGAACCGTTTACCGTACATAGGTGCAGGGAAAGTCAGTCATCATCAACCTGCCGGGAGAAACAACACCGCAGCCGTCTTCGGGACCCGTCCATCCAGCCGTGTGTTTTACCGAGAACTGTGTCCTCATCATTGGCTGAGTGAGTACCACCGTGCCGTGCGGCACAGCGCTGCCCCCGCGACCTTGCACCTCACCAGGCCCCGTAACCCGCCTGCCATCCATCCCTACCCCATCACCGGGCCCCAGGACGACCAACCCCCTACCCACGGAGGGGAGAACTAACAACAAAGCTGCTCCCTGTCACCACTCCCGGGATCCCCGTCCAGAGCAGCGGTGGTGTCACCAACTTCACCACAACCGTGGGTGGCGTCACGGACAATAACCAAATCCCCACAATCAAACCCCCTTTTCACTCACGGGCGAGGAACGCCGCTGGAGTCCCCGGGATCCGGCCCACCGCTCGAGCCACCACCGAGCAGCGGCAGCCGCAGCAGCAGCGGCCGGACCCGAGCAGTGGGAGAGCGCAGTGTCCCCTCCTCCGCCCGCGACAGCTGTCATTGTAGGATCGCAGCACAATGCTTGGACTGACCGGCAGATCTCCTCACCCGAGCATGACAGCTGCATAGTAACACATGCTGATACGCTCGAGTCAGAAGAGCCACCGGCCAGTGTGAGTATTGCTCTTTGATTCTTGGTCAGTAATATGACAGTCTGAGGGAATCACTGACACCCAGAACAGAAGATTGGGCAGGGAAAGTGGTGGATATTCATTATTTCATTAACACAAGTTCCAATCACTGATGCCGGCAGAGGGATGGGTGGGATTATGGGCGAGGGAAGAAGTGAATATTCATTCCATTAGTACAAGTTCCAATCACTGACTCCGATAGAGTGATGGGTAGGATTATGGGCAGGAAAGTGGGTGAATATTCATTATTTCATTAACACAAGTTCCAATCATGGACGCCGGCAAAGGGGTGAGTGGGATTATGGGCAGGGAAAGGGGTGAATATTCATTTTATTAACACAAGTTCCAATCACTGACTCCGGTAGAGTGGTGGGTGAGATTATGGGCAGGGAAAGAGGTGAATATTCATTTCATTAACATAACTTCCAATCACTGACTTTGGCAGAGTGGTGGGTGGGATTATGCAAGGGAAAAGGGTGAATATTCATTTTTCATTAACACAACTTCCAATCACTGACGCTAACAGAGTGGTGGGTGTGATTATGCAAGAGAAAAAGGTGAATATTCATTTTTCATTAACACAACTTCCAATCACTGACTCCGGCAGAGTGGTGGGTGGGATTATGCAAGGTAAAGGGGTGAATATTCATTTTTCATTAACACAACTTCCAATCACTGACGCTGACAGAGGGGTGGACGGGATTATGCAAGAGAAAAAGGTGAATATTCATTTTTCATTAACACAACTTCCAATCACTGACGCTAACAGAGTGGTGGGTGGGATTATGGGTGGGGAAGGGGTGAATATTAATTTTGCATTAACAGGCGACCCAATCACTGACATTAATACAAAATACAAGACGTCTCCCGAAAATAAGCCCTATACTATGTTGTTACCTAAAATTTACCTGGCTCCAATTGTGCAGCGGGTGAGTGATTCACGGTGGATGATCTGCTGATGACAGGTTCCTTTTAATGTGCAAAAGGAAAACAAAATGTTTAAACTGAACATTGGTGACAAAATGGATCATTCCCACATGGAAAAATGATTCACTGTCACATGGAAAGCCTTTCTCGTAATCCAGTACAAATTCCGTCTCTCTTTGCTCTGAACTTTTTTTTTTCTTTCTGTTGATGTTTAAAGAGTTCCTTATTGTGTGGTTTATAAAAATATAAAGACTGGTTCTCGGAGTGACCTAACTGGTTCCTGAAGTCTACAGCGATGTGCAGGCCTCTGAGTGAGGGCTCGCTGGCACCATTGTATAACTTTATCTGACAGCCATCCCATCACAGTTATACTATGGGGAAGTACAGGCGTCTTTTTTTTTTCTTATGCCAATTTGGCATCAAAAAAAGATGGCAGATGTGACTGGCAGCACAAATTTGATAGTGCGCACCAATTCAAGTCTATGGCATCAAGTGCCGTCCGATTTCTGCGGACTCAGAGCGGAGCGGAGACGATGGAGGAATTTTGTTCTCTATCTTCTCCTGACAGAGCTATGATTCTCTCATCCGAGATAATCGGATCCCACTAAGCTGACACTCTGATCAAACTCCGATCGGAGTGTTATTACCATAATCGATCCAATTCTCTCGCATGTTGGTGTGACCCCGGCCTAAGGTGTAAACTGGAGACTTTATTTAAAAAAAAGCATTGAAATTTGTTGACAAATTTTACCAGCTAATGTGAGAAGCATAATGTAGTGGCACACACCCTGTTTCCAGCAATATGTCCCTTACTGGTCTGCTTGCTGTAGTTCTGATAAAATAAATATTTTATCAGCAGGAGATTATCACTAGAGGACTAGTAAACTTGCTTAGTGTAGTCTTCCATATTCATGAGCTCTGTATAACCCCGCCACCACTGATTGTCAGCTTTCTGCCTATGCACAGTGTACACTGCACAGAAAGCTGCCAATCAGTGGTGTGGGTGGGATTATACAGAGCTCTGTATAACCCCCCCACCACTGATTGGCAGCTTTCTGCCTATGTACAGTGTATACAACACAGAAAGATGCCAAGCAGTAGTGTGGGTAGGATTATATAGAGCTCTGTTTGTCCCTGACCCAACACTGATTGGCAGCTTTCTACCTATGCACAGTATAGTGGTGTGGGTGGGATTATACAGAGATTTGTATTACCCCCTCATTAATGATTGGAAGCTTTCTGCCTATGCACAATGTACGCTACTCATAAAGCTGCCAAGCAGTAGTGTGGGTGGAATTATATAGAGCTCTATATATCCCTGCCCCACCACTGATTGGCAGCTTTATGCCTATGTACAGTGTATACAACACAGAAAGATGCCAAGCAGTAGTGTGGGTGGGATTATACAGAGCTCTGTATAACCCCCTCACTAATGATTGGAAGCTTTCTGCCTATGCACAATGTACGCTACTCATAAAGCTGCCAAGCAGTAGTGTGGGTGGAATTATATAGAGCTCTATATATCCCTGCCCCACCACTGATTGGCAGCTTTATGCCTATGTACAGTGTATACAACACAGAAAGATGCCAAGCAGTAGTGTGGGTAGGATTATATAGAGCTCTGTTTGTCCCTGACCCAACACTGATTGGCAGCTTTCTACCTATGCACAGTATAGTGGTGTGGGTGGGATTTTACAGAGATTTGTATTACCCCCCCACCAATGATTGGCAGTTTTCTGCCTATGCACAAATTACGCTACACATAAGGCCTCTTTCACACGTTCATGAAAAACCACGCACGTTTTTCACGTATGTGTCAGAGGTGCGTTTTGCCCTCCGTGAGCCGTGTTTATGGCACACGTGTGTTCTCCGTGTGTTATCCGTGATAACACACGGAGAACAGGAACTTTCTACTCACCTGTCCCTGGCGTTGCTGTCCGTGGTGCTGATCTTTGGTCTCCGGTCCTGCCGACTCCCCGCTGCTGCTGCTATCGGCCGCAGTGAAGCGAAGATGCAATGAGCATAATGAGCGACGGTCCGAAGCAAGTGACAGCAGCGGCAGAGGCAGGAGGGCTGGAGAAGGTGAGTAAAGGTTTTTTTTTCAGATACGTGTGTTTTCTCCGGCGCGTGTCACACGGAGCAACTCTGTGTGGTCCGTTTGCGTTCCGTGTGACATCTGTGCGCATGTCTCATGCACAATCTTCATAGATTGTGTTAGGGACGCAGGACGCATGCAGTTACGCTGCGGTGCAGAACGCAGCGTAATTGCATGCAGTACGCACACGTGCGCACATAGCCTAAAGCTACCAATCAGTGGTGTGCGCAGGATTATACAGATCTCTGTATATCCCCGTCCCACCACTGATTGCCAGTTTTCTGTATATACTGTGCATAGGCAGAGAGGTGCCAATCTGTGGTATGGACAGGATTATACAGAGCTCTGTATAACCCCGCTCCACCACTGATTGGCAGCTTTCTGTCTACGCACAGCATATACAGAAAGCTGTCAATTAGTGGTGTAGGCGACATTATACAGAGCTCAGCATTAAGGGAACTGCTAAATCCGCAGCAGAGAAAACATGGATTTTATCCAAACTACAGCTGTAAACTAAGCAAGTGATACAATGTGCCTGCCTCTTTCTCACAGAGGGCAGCATATACATTCCCTTTAAAAAGGCTCCAAGTGGTATAACAAAAGAAAATTAGTGATATCTCCACTAATCTCTGCTATCCCTGTCCCAAATTTCCCTGGTCCCTCTTGGCTCACAAGAAATGACTACTGAAGGGGGCAAGTCTGCGGCCATTGATAGGATGAGCGGAGTCTTCTGAGAGTCAAAATAGTATATGGCCGACTCAAAACGCAGCCTAGCAATCCATATAGATCAACCACTGAGATCTACAGGGAGAATGTGACGAGTATATCTGATCATTTAGCATTTCGTATACTTTCATTTTTTTTATCCATATCAGCAAAATTTCTTGTGGTCAGGAAAAGTTCAATTCGTTCTTCCTCAAAAAAATAAAATGCTATAACTTGGCAAAGTCACAAATGATAAATGAGCACAGAGTCTGAGGAGCGGCCTGTGATTATATCCCTCCTGCAGCCAGAACTTGTGGAGATGGCACAAAATGGAGCAGATCTAAGTGCAAACAGTGAACAAATGTGTCACCCCACTTTATATAAAAACCACATTTATTTTTCTAGGTAGTATAGAGGCGTCTGGTGCGCAAAAAAGCTTATTTTGTAGGGTGCCCTGTCAAAAGGTAATCATGGGGTCTTGTTGTTGGGAATTCATGTGGTCCCCAAACTGAGGGGTACTTTGCACACTACAACATCGCAGGTGCGATGTCGGTGGGGTCATGTCGAAAGTGACGCACATCCAGCGTCGCTCTCGACATCGTAGTGTGTAAATCCTAGATATTACGATTAACGAGCGCAAAAGCGTCGTAATCGTATCATCGGTGCAGCGTCAGCGAAAACCATACTTACGCTGACGCGACGGTCCGATGTTGTTCCTCACTCCTGCAGCAGCACACATCGCTGTGTGGGAAGTCGCAGGAGCGAGGAACATCTCCTACCTGCGTCCCGGCTGCAATGCGGAAGGAAGGAGGTGGGTGGGATGTTCACATCCCGCTCATCTCCGCCCCTCCCCTCCTATTGGCCGCCTGCCGTGTGACGTCGCAGTGACGCCGCACGACCCACCCCCTTAATAAGGAGGCGGGTCGCCGGCTAGAGTGACGTCGCACGACAGGTGAGTGTGTGTGAAGCAGCCGTAGTGATAATATTCGCTACGGCAGCTATCACAATGATATCGCAGCTGCGACGGGGGCGGGGACTATCGCGCTCGGCATCGCAGCATCGGATTGCGATGTCGTAGTGTGCAAAGTACCCCTAAGTCCTCCTGACTTTTTTAATCTTTGTTTTTCTTCTATATTACCCCAGGGTTTGGTGAAGAATGATCCCTCTACACTGTGACAGCCCTTCAGATATGTGTAGACAACTATTAAGTCTCCTCTTAGCCTTCTTTTTTGCAAACTAGACATTCCCAGGTCCTTTCATTCCTCTTAGGACATACCATATTTTCTGGATTATAAGACACAATTTTTTCCCCCAAAATTGGGGGGTAAATAGGGGTTCATCTTATAATCCAAATATGGCTTACTTGGTCGGCGATACTGAGGGCTCGGAGGAGGGGGGTATCACTGCAGTGGAGCAGATCAAGAGAGTTACAGGACAGAGGGTCTGCGACACTGTGGGTTCAGGGGTATTGCGGCAGCAGGCACCACTGATCTTCCAGCGCCCTGCGGCTCCATTGAACTGCCAGCTGTTGACGCAATGAACTTTAAGAAAATGGACGCGGAGGCCAATCTGTGCACGTGGCGCTTCTACAGCCATTTTCTTGAAGTCCATTGCGTAAACAGCTGACAGTTCAATGGAGCCCGCAGCACACCGGCAGATCAATGCTGCTCGTGTGACGCCCTGGACAAGCCAGGGGTCACAGGTAATGACATCACCACACCCTACACCCCGGTTAGGCACACCTAAGCTAGACCTGAAATCCTTGTTGCCTTCCTCCAGGGGCTGATGTCCACACCAGGGGGTGGAGCCAGGCAGTTGGTCTCTGCCCACCAAGGAGTTCACAGTCCTGGAGGCAGGAAAACCAGGCAGATAGGTTTGGAGTTTGAAGTAGAAGGAGGGACAGTAGTGAAAGAGGAAAAGTGACAGTTTGAAAGCCTGAAGTTGGTCCAGGTGTGTGCCCCGGACCGAGACAGCAAGGTTAGCAGACGGCGGTGACCGTCTGCAGGAGTGGCCTATCAGAGTTACCGTAAGGACCGCAGACGGGTGGTGGCCCGGCGGTACCGGACCGGTACACAAGGAGAAGCCAGCACCATTGGCAGGGGCCTTTCGGATCCCGGCAAGGCTAGGAGTTGCTGTGAATTTGCCAAATCCGTCAGTGAAGGGGACCTCCGGGTCTCCAAACAACTAAGTCCCGATTGAAGGCAACCGTCCAACCGTATGAGAGAGACACCGCCACCGCCAAGGCACCAGTTTCTCAGGGCCATCGCCTGCGGGCAAAGAGGGGCTCCTCCGGCCCATATCCAAGTCGGGGAGCGGGTTACCGGTGGGAATCCATCGCTACCAACATTGAACATAGGTGCAGGGAAAGATACAGTCACCGTTACCTACCGGGGAAAAGCAACAGCAGCCGTCTGTGGGAACCGTCTTTCCAGCCGTGTGTTTTACCGAGAACAGTGTCATCGTCTCAGGCTGAGTGAGTACCACCGTGCCGTGAGGCACAGCGCTGCCCCCGCGACCCTGCACCTCACCAGGCCCCGCACCTGGCCTGCCATCCCTCATCCTCCACCCCATCACTGGGCCCCGGGACAACCAACCCCTACCCACGGAGGGGAGAACTAACAACTCTGCTGCTCCCTGTCACCGCTCCCGGGATCCCAATACAGAGCAGCGGTGGTGTTACCAAAGATCACCACAACCGTGGGTGGCGTCACGGACAATAAATCCCCAAAACCAAACCCCTTTTCACTCACGGGCGAGGAGCGCCGCTCGAGTCCCCGGGATCCGACCCAATGCTCGAGCAACCGAGCAGCAGCGGCCGCAGCAGCAGCGGCAGCCGGACCCGAGCAGTGGGAGAGCGCAGCGTCCCCTCCTCCGCCCGCGACAACTTGGCGTCACTAACAGGATCTTACCGCTCTGCTGTTGGGTAGAAGTGCGCCTTGTTACCGCCGGAGGTGTCCGGCCGGAAAATTTCAGAAGCCGCCATCTTTGGTGCGAAAAGTTCCCGCTCAAGCGTCTCCTCGAGTAGTGGAGGCGCGAAGGCCAAAACCCCGCCCCGATAGAGGAGGAGCCGGAAAGAGGCTAGGGGGGACGAAATGGCGACTGATCACATGTAGCCGCGGCTATAAAAGCAGAGACGCCAGGACTCTGCAGCACTACTGGGTTCCTGAAAGGCTCGATTGTCAAGATGCACAGTCCGACCGCCAACGAGGACGCTCCCGCACCCGGCACGGCGATGTGGCTGAGAGACCGGACGGCCCCGTTAAATAACCGTCTGCAAGCCCATATGCAGCTCCTCCTAGAGGAGTGGGAGACCGACATGGCGGACGTAGTGGCTGCTATGCGGAGACGCGAGGTGGAAGAGGATTTGGAGGAGCGGGTAAGAGACCCACGCCCCTGTATTCCTGAGGGATCGGCCACTGAGGCTGAGGAGCCCGGCCTTCATCCGCTCACCCTGCCTCTCTCCCCGCTACCCGTGTTAGCTGCTGCCGCCCCGCCACTAGGCCCGCTACCTGCCCAACCGGTAGCGATACCCTGCCAATCCGCCCCGGCGGACCAACTGGCTGCAGACGCTCAGGACGTCCCTGAATCACTCCCGGGGGAACCACTGGGGCCGCGGCCCCTTAATACAAATGTGCCAGAAGTCCCGGCAGTGAATGCGCCAGACCCCGAGCCCGGGACCGTAGCATGGATGAAGGCCCGGGTGATTGCGTTCCACCAACGTCAACAGGATCAGATCTTCCGGATGATGGAGCAGTGGACTAACGAGGTGGAGATGCTGATTGCCACTGCCCCGATGTACGGGAGGGGAACAGATGTAACAGAGCTGACTGGTGACCCACGTCCCTATGTCCTACCAGGACCGGTCACTGTGGCTGAGGGGCCCGGCCTAGTCTCGACCTATGCTTCACCCCTGCCGTTACTCATGGGGTGCCTCAGTGTAAACTCGCCTGACCTGCTACCCCGTGCTACTGCAGAAGGATCTGATATGCTGGATGCTGGAGGCCAGGAAGCTGCGGCAGCTGGCGGCAACCCGCCTGACGCAGATGCAAGTGATGGTGACTCCAGCGACTCCAGCTCTGGTGTTGAACCCGCCCTTGAAGGTGAGGAGGCAAGTGAGCGTCTCCGCTATGTGGGGGAACTGGTAGTTCATTACACCGCGCGTAATGGTGGGAATGGATACCGGGCGCCCATGTCACAGCAAGCCTGTCACTGCATGTTTGATATGCTGGTGGCAGAGGACCCAGCAGACACAGAAGAGTCACAGTAAGGGCAGCGGAGCACCGTTGTCACAGTCCCCGTTGGGACCACCTGTATGTGTTAAAGTTAAAACTTTTTGAAAATGATAAGAGAAATGAAACCGTGAAAAGTCATCTGATTAACCTGCTGATTGAACCGGTCGTTACCGGCACCGTTGTCCCTGTGGGGACCGATTGAAAAGTTGCGTAAGGGACTCCTTACGGACAAGCCCGTGAACTTGCAGGGCAACCACAAACTTGTGGAATGTAAATAAAAATGTTTTGTTGCAGCTTACCGTTACCGCCTCCGGAGAGGCAGGTTGGAGGAAGGGCCCGCAGTGTAGCAGGCTGGGACCCAGCCACCACCGGAACCGGTGGCTACCCTCTGGGGGTTCCAGGGGTTCCCCATGGACGTGGGTCCCCTGGAAAGGACAGATCCCGCTCGGGTAACTTGGTGCAGGACTGGGGTCAAGGGGTGCTGCCTGTTTTCTTAGGGGCAGCATCAGGGCCAGGTTACTTGGGTGGGTGAGAGCGGAAAGCGGTAACCGTTTGAAACTGTTACCGTAACGTTTAAGAAAAGTGCCTCCCGTTGTGGGATGATGTTCTTCTACTTGTATTGTTTTCTTATCTTTTTTTCAGAAAAATAAAACCGGTGTTGGACGGGCAGCCCGCGGACGGTCTGCATTTTGCTAAGGGGGAATGTGATGCCCTGGACAAGCCAGGGGTCACAGGTAATGACATCACCACACCCTACACCCCGGTTAGGCACACCTAAGCTAGACCTGAAATCCTTGTTGCCTTCCTCCAGGGGCTGATCTCCACACCAGGGGGTGGAGCCAGGCGGTTGGTCTCCGCCCACCAAGGAGTTCACAGTCCCGGAGGCAGGAAAACCAGGCAGATAGGTTTGGAGTTTGAAGTAGAAGGAGGGACAGTAGTGAAAGAGGAAAAGTGACAGTTTGAAAGCCTGAAGTTGGTCCGGGTGTGTGCCCCGGACCGAGACAGCAAGGTTAGCAGACGGCGGTGACCGTCTGCAGGAGTGGCCTATCAGAGTTACCGTAAGGACCGCGGACGGGTGGTGGCCCGGCGGTACCGGACCGGTACACAAGGAGAAGCCAGCACCATTGGCAGGGGCCTTTCGGATCCCGGCAAGGCTAGGAGTCACCGTGAATTTGCCAAATCCGTCAGTGAAGGGGACCTCCGGGTCTCCAAACAACTAAGTCCCGATTGAAGGCAACCGTCCAACCGTATGAGAGAGACACCACCACCGCCAAGGCACCAGTTTCTCAGGGCCATCGCCTGCGGGCAAAGAGGGGCTCCTCTGGCCCATATCCAAGTCGGGGAGCGGGTTACCGGTGGGAATCCATCGCTACCAACATTGAACATAGGTGCAGGGAAAGAGACAGTCACCGTTACCTACCGGGGAAAAGCAACAGCAGCCGTCCGTGGGAACCGTCTTTCCAGCCGTGTGTTTTACCGAGAACAGTGTCATCATCTCACGCTGAGTGAGTACCACCGTGCCGTGAGGCACAGCGCTGCCCCCGCGACCCTGCACTTCACCAGGCCCCGCACCTGGCCTGCCATCCCTCATCCTCCACCCCATCACTGGGCCCCGGGACAACCAACCCCTACCCACGGAGGTGAGAACTAACAACTCTGCTGCTCCCTGTCACCGCTCCCGGGATCCCCATACAGAGCAGCGGTG